>NW_007250791.1:195968-259086 GCF_000164805.1 Carlito syrichta | reverse complement strand
GGAGCGGCCACTGCACTCCAGTCTGGGTGACAGTGAGACTCCAACTCAAAACAAAAAAAAGAAAAGAAAAGATTGAGACTTGTACTCTGGGCAAGACAGAAAACCAGTGGAAGGTTTCAGCTGAAAAAATTAAGAGTTTTTTTTTTTTTTTTTTTTTTGGCCTATTACATGGAGATCTCAAAAAGCTTAGACCTTTGGGTACAAAGGTCTAAGCTTTAGGAAAGTGATACAGGCTGGAGACATAAATCTGAAAGTCATTAGAATTTTCTTTCCACCAAATTATTTTGGGGACTTACTGAGTTCTTTGGTGCTCTTTCTTACCATCACTTATTGATGAGGTCCAGTCCACTTTGCCAGATTTTCTAACTTCACACCATAAGAAGTGGATGTTTTAATGTCTATTCCTAAATCTCAGAAGGCAAACTGGTCTAACCCCACCTAAACACTCTACATGTCAAATAACTTAAGGGATCACAGCTTTTACTAAGTCACAGGCACGTGCCCAATGCACACAAATTCAGTAATACTCTTCTTCTGGGATCATAGATGCAAACTCACCTTAATTGCTGCATGTCCTTAACCAGGAGGGGTCTCTTAAGTAAATCTTCTCTGAACTAAAAATGGTTGCTTCATATAAACATAGCTATACAGATGGCTTAATGTCACTGAAAGTTTTTGTTTATGCCTTACTAAGATACCCATGAGGTTTCTAAGACCTTTCACCACATTTTGTAAATTTCTTGAAGATTTTTCCATCATTATCTATTCCGACCTCTATAACATCTAGATTATCCAGTTGTTTCCCTTCAAAAATGTATGCCTTTCAGGAACTGAAATCGAAGCATAGCCTTCCCACTTATCAGCTGAATGAGCATGAGAAAGTCACTTCATTTCTGTAAGCCTCAGTTTTCTTACTTAATAATTCACCTCTATTTTTAAGAATATAATGATATAGCTTTATTTCTGTCTTTCTATGGTGTTTTACTTAAATCGATGATGATGAAGAAGATGATACTTACCTTGTGGTACTCTGGAGAATTAGATGCTTTTTATGTTCTTTGCAAGGCAAGAAGGAAAAGTTGGCAAGTGAAGATGGGAAAATGTGAAAGGAACACAGTAGCATACACATAGTAGAAAGAACATATGAATTATTATTGTGATATTTGTTGTTATTAACCTGAATTGTCTATTAATTAACTAGTGTGACCTTGGGAAAACACTTAACCTCTCTGAGACTCTGATTGCTCACCTGTTAAATATAGACAGTAATAATACTGTTCATGGGAATGTTACAAGGAATATTTAAATGTTGAGAGGATGAGAGCTCAGTACTATACTACATCTGATACCTTGACACTACACAAAACACTTAGTAAACTGAGATTACAATTATCCACATCATCAATAGGAAGAAGTTTGGTTAGAACAAGGCACATGCAGAATCCAGAGAGGAAATGAGTACCAGGTAAGGGAAAACCAAGAATTCAGGTTCAGAGGACAAGGAAGTTTCCAGTTTTCAGAAATTAAGCAGAGGAAGGTATATATAATAGAGATCAGACTTGAAATAGCAGTATTTTGTCCAAGTAAAACCAGAAACAAGCATGCGCTGAGTATATCTGTACCAGAAAGGAGACAGAACAGAGTGATCAAGGGGCTGATTTTGTAGAAAGACCAATTAATTTTTAATTTGGACTCAGGAGCATGTCAGCTCTGTAACCTCAGTTACCCAAACCTCAGTTACTCTTCTATACAGGGAAAGATAAAAGTGATAAGATTTGATCACCAAAGTCCCACCCTAGACCCCCAAGTCTGCTCATTGAGACATCAAGAGAGGTGTCATGAGTGTCAGGCTGCTGTGGAGAGAGGTATTCAGGTCAAGGAGACAGACCATCTTGAATTCTAGCTTAGATATGTGTTATGCAATTTTGGACAAGTTTCTTAATCTTTCTAAGCCTGAATTTTCTATAAATTGGGGATAATAATAATTTATAACTAAGATAAGGTAAGGAAAACATAAAAATGATAGACACATAGTATATGCTTTAAAAATTGTGGTCACTTCTGGTTATAGTTGCTCATTCCAGGCACTATGCTACATGTTGGGAATATAACAGAGGACAAGAATACATGTCATATCATCTTTCAGATATTTGAAGACAAGTGCCTGGCCCATATCCACTCTGGGCTTTTCTTCAGCTCCTTAGCTATTTCCCATAATAAGATTTCCCAGCATTGCCCTCTCTTCCCTACCTGTTGCTAAATGAGCTATGTTTTATCAATATCCCTTGAAATATGGCACCCAGAATGGAAACAACAATATCCACCCAGAGTATGATCAACCTGGAATATCATATGATAAGAATTTGGCTTTGATCTTAACACTGTACTTCAGTTTCCCTAGCCAACATGTCTATTAGTTTCTTTATTCCTGCAACAGTCATAAAGGAAACCAAAATGGAGGTGCTGAACCCACTGGTATACTACATAGCCTGGAAAAGTATTCAGATATTTTAAACAAGCTTAAAAATAAATAAGCAAAGGTTTTTTATGAGGAGTCAAAGTAGAACCATGGAACAGAAAGAATCTGCTATACGCCTTTAATTCTGTAGGCTATCAGAATCACTCTAAATTAGTACCACTGAGAAGATGGATGTTTCCACTTGGCGGGGGGACATTAAAATGACTAAGAATAGAAATACTTAACCAAGAAGAAATAAGCTTCAAGTATATTTTAAAGGCAAACTTCATAGCAAAGTTGAGAAGGTCTTTTATTAATGTGAAGTATCTTTTTTGAAGCTCATAAATCTACCAGAGGAATGGAGTAGAATGAGAATAGATTAATACCCTCCAACTAAGGCAGCATCTTCTACCAGCACCTGCAAATAACTCAGTGGATCATCAAAAGCAACTCTAAGACAATCAACAGGTAGTAGCCGCAACCTCAGAACTTAGACAATCCCCTTATTAAATTAGAATAGAGTCTCAAAATATTGATTATATTCTCTGAACATTCACAAGGACTGTTTTCTGCTCTTTGATTTATTTGCCTAGGTCTGAGTGTCAGAGGCCTACGAAGTCACAGCTGGATTACAGAGATGAGCTTAGCATGAAAGTCACATTTTGTTTTATAAAAGAAGCTCCAACATTAGGGTTTGAATGACTCGGCACCTCTTTAATCAAATGAGGACTGCTCAGTCCAGGGCTTTGTAAGTGAGCTAATTAGTAATGTGCCAGAGACTTACCTGGTTAATCAAATGATTAATCACTTGGTAGATTTCATTCCTCTTGTTTCCTGGCTGTCTTTGGCTCTTGTATTTGGTGTTTTTGTAATTTTTTTGTAAATTAGCATTTTAATAGCTGGCAGTCACCATTCAGGGTAAAAAAAAATGGCATTGTCCCATTGTAACCATTTTTTTTATACAAGTACAAATGAGATGAGTATGGCTTGACCAGTAAATGTTAAGCCATTTCTGAGAAAGTAAAGTGTTTGAGTAGAAGGAATTTAAATCTCTATGGAAGGTTTGAGCATTTTTTTTTTATACATGCAATCCTGGTTGGAAAAAATATTTCTGAAAATCACATGGCTGCAAATCAGCTGACTAGATTTTCATTTTATTTCATTCCTTTTATTCATTTATTTATTTATTTAATTTTCCTTTCCTTTTATTTATTTAATTGTATTATTATTTACAGTAACTTTTTTAAAGGAATAGAAGGTTGGCCATTTTGGCAAACTCTAACATGGGGAATAAACATGCATATTTCATGGTTTTGTTAAGCAAATGCATAAAGTGCTATAGGCTGGGTGTTTGCCCCCTTCATCTTCATATTGAAACTCAATCCCCAGTGTGGCAGTGCTGGAAGGCGGGGACTAATGAGAGAGGTTTGGATCACAGAGGAGGATCCCTCATGAATAGTTTGGTGCCATTCTCACAGTAGTGAGTTCACGCTCCTTTAGTTCCCATGAGAACTGGCTGTTAATAAGAATCAAGCACCTTCCTCCCCTCTCTCTTGCTTCCTCTCTCACCATGTGATCTCTGCACATGCTGGTTCCTCTTCACTTTCTGCCATGAGTAGAAGCAGCCTGAGGCCCAAACCAGAGCCAAGTCAATGCCAGTACCACGCTTCATGTACAGCCTGCAGAACCACAAGCCAAACAAACCTCCTTTTTCAAAAATAAATTACCTCAGGTATTCCTTTATAGCAACAGGAATGGACTAAGATTTTTAAGTGCATCTTAAATGCTTTCTGGAACAAAGCATATTTTAAAAGAACAAATACATTCTTTCAACTGAAATGCTCCAACTCTGATCATATTCAGGTGAATGACACTCTTAAAGTTGAAATATCTAAACTATGAAGGAACTTAATTATTTTAAAATATAATGGCCCAATTTCAAAGTAATATCTTAAAATAGTTGTCACTCATAAAAACATGCAAATAACTAAGAACTATAATACATTCATCAATTGCCAGACAGTGCTCTATTGCATCACCTATAATCAGTCTAAGAGTCTTTTCTCTTACCCTGCCCATACGATTCATCAGTCCATCTTTCACAGCCCTGTGGATCTTCACCATGCACTGTAGGAGAGCATCCTCTGATGATCCAAATAGCGTTGTAAACGGATGCCAACATAAAAATTATAAATTTGTTTACAAAAACCCCCTTTTTTAGTTGCTTCCTATGTCTAAACTCCAATGTAAATTATCTTTTATTGCCACACAGACAAAATTCCTATGTGTAGTATAGAGAAGGTAATCAAGTAAATATTTTACTATTTTTTAAAGCTAATGTAGCTGAATCCTGAAAGTAGATGCAAGTGGCACAAGGGTCAATAAGCCTCTATCCTGTAAAGCTGGTGATTACCAGTCTCTCTAGAAATGGCAATGGAATTTGTCAAGTTATATGGTTTGTCACCTCTTCAAAGTCCCTGATCTTTTGCCATAGTGAGCCACTGCTTCTGATGGGAGAGAACCAAGCACCTCAGAAGGGGTGTGTGAGTGTGTGTGTGTGTGTGTGTGTGTGTGTGTGTGTGTGTGTGTGTGTGTGTGTCTGTATTGGTCAAGGAAGAGCCTAAGGTTGATAAACCTAAGTGCTCTAAAACGCAAACAGAAGTTTTTTTAAGCAAGGGAGTATCCTCGTGATTTTACAGAAAAAATAGAGAAAACATAGGAGGGTTGAAAATCCACCTGAAGGGATTACATTTTGTGTATTATTTCTTTTTAACTGCTGTCACAGAAGGACCAGATCTTGAATCCTATAATATAGGCATAAATTAGTTCTAGAGACAAACGCTTTGATGATCAAAAAGACTCATAAAATGAAGAATTGGTAACAAATGCTTCTAAATTAAAGTACTCTGTAGAAACTAGAAACCAGAGCCATCAAAAAAGTATTCAAGATAAAGACTAAGTGTCCACCTTACTCTCCAGATAGTTAGCACATCCAAGTAGAGACCATGAGGGAAGAAATACAACCACTTCCTGAACCAGGCATTTCCCATGGTCAGGACTAGCCCTAGAGAGATTAAGAAATAAGACAAGTTATTAGTTTATCCTCCTTCAATTTTACCTACCACCAATCTATGAGCCTCCAGAATTATCTATTTAAATCAAAATTCAGGAGTTCTGGATTAAGATAGTCAATGAAAGACAGCTAGAATGTGTTTCTCCTGCAAAGTAAACTAAGATTGAGTGTCTTCAGCACCTAGAGAGGAACAGGACCGACAGCACACCCCAGAATTCATCCAAGAAGTGATAATAACCACCTAGTACAAAGAGGCAAAAAAACCAATTCACCTGGGCTGAAACTAGCCAGACTCTCACCTGGGTCACAAGGGCAAACTCCACAGTAGCAATTCCTGGTTGGGGTGAGCTACAGGGAGGGGACCTAAGGCCCTGAGGCCCACTGCACTCTGAAATTTAGGTCACCGATTGCCTGAGGATAAGGCAGTGGAGCTGGATAGGACTTGCTATCATGGCAACCTCTCACTCATTCCCCATGTAAACTCTTTTGTGCCCCTCCAAATAACAGTGGGTGGGGACTTCCTCCTAATCCCCACTGAGGTAGCCAAGAGTGCATATAGGTAGAGTGCTTCAGCTCCTTTCCCCCCATACACTCCCTGAAAACTCATAACAGACAAAGAACTTGGGTGATCCCCAGAACCCTGCCTTCCACCTAGATTGACTGGACATTTCCTTGGAATAACACATTTGAAGGAGAAATCCTATGCCTGCCATCACAGAAGACTCTTGCAAGCACCACATCCTGGTCAGCGGTCCAAAACACATCCTGTCACATCTGATATGGTACTCCAGCTTCGGGAAAGGGCTGATCCCAGATCCCAGCTAACACCACTTTTTAAGCCACGTTGGCTACTCAGCATGCTGTGAGCATGTGCAAGTATCCAGCAGAGGACAGCCACAGCTGGCATTGAGAAACCACCACACCAAGGCTATATATAACCAAGGAACCCTGCAGTGCCTATGTCAGCCCCCTGCCAACCTCATATTAGCAGAAATTGTCTATCCAAATGAGAAGGAACCAGAAAAATAATTGTGACAGTATGAAAAAACAGTTATCCAACACTCACAAAAAACAACACTAACTCTTCAGCAATGGACCTCACCCAAAATGAAATATTTGAAATTCCAGAGATAGAATCAAAATTGGTTAATTATAAAATTGCTAAATGAGATTCAGGAGGAAGTAGAAAGCCAGCATAAAGATATTTTTAAAACTATTCAGGACATAAATGAAAAAATTTCCAAAGAGATAGTCATCTTTTAAAAATGGTTGCACAACAATATAAATTTGCTTAATACCACTGAATTGTACACATAATATGGTTAAGATGGTGCATTTTATGTTATATGTATTTTACCTCAGTAAAAAATTGAAAAAAATAGAATTATAAAAATGAAAGAATCATTTAGGGAAGTACAAAATGAGTGGAAAGTTTCAACAGTAGAAAAGTAAAAAAAAAAAATCTCAGAACTTGAAGATAAGCCTTTGAATTAACCCAATCAGACAACAGTTTTTTTTAAAAAAAAATAATCAAGAGAATGAAACAGAGTCTCCAAGAAGTGTGGATTTATGCAAAACACCCAAACCTAGGAATCACAGGTGTTCCTGAGGAAGAAGAGAAAACAACATATTTGGAAAATCTATTTGAGGGGAAAATTGAGAAAGATTTCCCTGGCCTTGCCAGAGATCTAAACACCCAGATATAAGAAGCCCAAAAACTCCCAGATGGTTCACTGCTAAAAGGTCATCCCCAAGGCATATAATAATCAGAAATGAAAATTGAGAAATTATAATTAATATGACGGAAATTCAAAAGATCATCGAGTCTATTATGAACAACTCTATGCAAACAAACTAGACAATCTAGAAGAAATAGATAAATTATTGGAAACATACAATGCCCCAACCATGAATCAGGAAGAAACAGAAACCTTAAACAACCGATAGCAACTAGTGAGATTGAAACAGTAATTAGAAGAATCCCAAAATAAAAAGTTCAGGATCTGATGTACTCACAACCAAATTCTACCAGACTTCCAAAAAGGAACTGGTACCAATTTTACTGAAGCTATTTCATAAGATGAAAAGGAAGGAATTCTCCCTAACTCAGTCCAGGATGTCAGTATCACCCTGATACCAAGGCCAGAAAAAAGGCACAACAAAAAAGAAAATTACATACCCATATTCCTTATGAACATAGATGCAAAAGTCCTCAACAAAATATAAACAAACCAAATTCAACAACACATTAAAAAAAATACACTACAATCAAGTGGGTTTTATCCCAAAGATTCAAGGATAACTCAACAAACACAAGTCAATAAATGTAATCCACTACACAGACAGGATTAAAAACAAAAATCTTAAAACCATACCACCTAACTTCAGTCAGGATGGCCATTATCAATAATTTAAAAAACAACAGATGCTAGAGAGGATGCAGGGACAAAGGAATATTTCTACACTGTTGGTGGGACTGCAAACTAGTACAACCTGTGTGGAAAACAGTGTAGCAATTCCTAAAAAAAATCTAAAAATTGACCTTCCAAATGACCCAGCAATCTCCTTTCTGGGAATATACCCAGAGGAACTCAAATCATGCAACAAAAATGGTACCGGTGCACACATGTTTATTGCAGCACTATACACAATAGCAAAAACATAGAACCTACCATGCTGCCTATTGAAAGTAGACTGAATTTTAAAATGTGATACATATGTACAATGGAATATTATGCATTTTTAAAGAAGGGCAAACATATGGACTTCCCAGCAGCTTGGATGGATTTAGAGTCTATAATACTCAGTGATCTATCACAGAAACAAAGAACTGAGTACCACACATTCTCACTTATAAGCAGACCCTGAACAATTATCATAATACTATAAGAAAGGGATTGGCAGTAGCGGTACAGTCAGGGGATGGGGGGAGCACACTTCATCAATAATGGTACCGGATCTCAAACCAGGTAAAGTGGGGACCCAAGTGAGGCCCAAACTTTACCTACACAATGACCATTTGTATACCTAATCCTGAATTGTACCCCACATCTTTAAAAAATAAATAAACAAATAAATAAATACAATCATATAATTATTTCAATAGATGCAGAAAAGGCATTTCATAAAATCCAGCATTCCTTCATGATAAAAATCTCAAAAAAAAAGGCAAATAGGGAACGTTCCTCAAAATAATAAAAGCCATATACAACAAACCCACCACCAATGTCATCCTGAATGAAGAAAAGTTGAATGCTTTCTTCCTCAGTACTGGAATAAGGCAAGGATGCCCACTTTCACCACTCTGATTCAACATAGTACTGAAAGTTCTAGCCAAAAAAATCAGTCAAGAAAAAGAAATAAAGAGTGTGCAAATTGGAAAAGAAGAAATCAAACTATCTCTGCATGCCAAAGACGTGATCTTATACCTAGAAAATCCTAAAGATGCCTTCAAAAGATTCCTGGACTTGATAAATGAATTCAGTAAAGTTTCAGGGTACAAAATCAACACATACAAATCAGTAGCACTGCTATAATACACTGATAGTGACCAGGCTGAGAATCACAGCAAGAATGCAATTCAATTTGCAGTAGCAGCCAAAAGGCTAAAATACCTGGGAACATATTTAACCAAGGAGCTGGGAGATCTCTGCAAGGGGAACTACAAAACCCTTGTAGAGCACACAAATGGAGAAATGTTCCATGCTCATGGATTGGAAGAAACAATATGCTAAAATGACCATATTACCCAAAGTAATCTGACACATTCAATGTAATCCCTATCAAACTACCAACATCATTCTTCACAGAATTAGAAAAATGATCCTAAAATTCATATGAACCCAAAAAAAATCAGAATAGCCAAAGCTATCCTTAGTAAAAAGAACAAAGCTTGAGGCATCACATTGCCTGACTTCAAATTATACTTCAAGACTATAGAAACCAAAACAGCATAGTACTGGTACAAGAGAAGATATATAGACCGAATGGAACAGAATAGAGAATGCAGAAATAAACTCAACTACCTACAACCAACTGATCTTTCACAAAGCAGACAAAAACATACCCTGGGAAAAGGACACCCTATTCAACAAGTGGCGCTAGGAAAATTGGGTAGCTACTTGCAGAAAAATGAAACTCGATCCCTATCTCTCCCCATATACAAAATTAACCAAGATGGATTAATGACTTAAATATCAGCCCTGAAACCATAAAAATCCTAGGAAAAAAACCTAAGAAAAACTCTTCTGGACCTGTACCTAGGCAACAAATTTATGGCTAAATCCCCAAAAGCAAATGTTACAAAAACAAAAATAAATAAGTGGAATTTAATTAAACTAAAAAGTTTCTACACAGTCAAATAAACAATCAACAGAGCAAATAGGCAACCTACAGAAAGGAAGAAGCTAGTCATAAAATATACATCTGACAAAGGATTAATATCCACAATTTACAAAGAACTTAAACAAATCAGCAAGAAAAAACCAAATAACCCTATTAATAATTCAGCAAATGACATGAAAAGGCATCTCTCAAAAGAAGATATACAAATGACAAACAAACATATGAAAAAATGGTCAATATCACACATCATCAGGGAAATGCAAATTAAAACCACAATGAGATATCACCTTATACCAGTCATAATGACCATTATTTAAAAAATTTAAAAATAATAGATACTAACATAGATGCGATGAAAAGGAAAGAGTTATACACTGCTGGTGGGAATGTAAATTAGTATAACCTCTTTGGAAAGAAGAATGGAGGTTTCTCAAACAAATAAAAGCAGATCTAACATTTCATCCAGCAATCCCTCTACCAGGTATCTACTCAAAGGATCAGATGTCATTATATAAAAAAGACCCCTGTATTCACATGTTCATCACAGCACAATTCACAATTGCAAAGATGTGGAATCAACCTAAGTGCTCATCAGCCAATCAATGGATAATGAAAAAGTGGTATATATACACACTATGGAATACTATTCAGCTATCAAAAAGAATGAAAAATTGTCCTTTGCAGAAACCTGGATGGAATTGAAGAACAACATCATAAGTGAACTAACACAGGAAGAGAAAAACCAAACACCACATGTTCTCATTTATAAGTGGAAGTTAAACTAAGGATCTGCCATGGCGTAGAGAATGATGTAATAGACACTGGCGACTCAGAAAGAGGAGGGAGAGGAAGGGTGGAAGGATAAAAAATCACCTGTCGATACAATGTGCACAGGTGAGAATGGTGGGTACACTAAAAGCCCAGACTTCTTTTCCACTAAACAATGCAACCATGTAAACAAAACTATTTGTACCCCCTAAAGCTATTGAAATAATTTTTTTTTAATCCACCCCCTGTGATACTCAGATCTTTGTTTCTGCGAAAAATCGCTCAATATTATAAACTCTAATTCCATGTTCTCACTCATAAGCGGACCTTGAACAAACTACCAAAATACTATAACAAAAGGATTGACAGCAGCGGGAAACTGGGGGCTGGGGGGGGCAGGGAGGTGGGACTGACAGTAGTCGAGATCTGCCTGGGGAGAGGGGGCACACCTCATCAACAAGGGTACCTGCACAATGAATACTTGTATACCTAACCCTGAATTGTACCCTACAATTTTTAAATAAAATTAAATTAAAAATCCACCCCTTGTCTTCACGATAAATTCAAGCTGCTTTGGACTTGCTACAAGGTTGTCCACAATGTTTCCCTACTCAGTCCTGTTTCCATCATTCCTCTACCTACCCTTTCTGTTTCTGGATCACATAAACCCAAATTACCAAAAGTGTTATGGCATTTTGTTCCCACTGGACTAAACAAGGACCTTCAACCATCTTTAAGACTTCTCTTCATTTCTATGTATGACCACTCTAAGACCCATTCTAAGAGTGGCTAGTAGACAAACGCAAATAGTAGCCAGAGCTTAAGTTTTTTGGAGGGGAGTCGGCCATTCCTTCTCTAAAACCTGAGGTCACTCAACTGGTTCTCCAGACATGCCCAGATGTGTCTGTCTGAATCTCACAAGTGGAAACATCATGATTTCCTTCACAGTAGGATCCTCGATATTCCCCAAAATAGACTACCATCAGGCCAAAACCTAGTTTTTCCAACATTCTCAGACATGCCTGGACCTTTAAGCAGACAAGAACCATGCTCAAGCTTAGACCCAGCTGCACCCTAATTTATGAATTGGATGGGAGGGAAAAAATGTATCTGCAAAAAAAGAAATATTTGAACCACATTTTGAAGGAAGAGTCAGATTTATGCAAACACTGTGGCAATGATTCAAGAAGAGGAACCCTGACAGAGAAAACAGAATCATTGTAGGGGCCAAATATCAAATTTGAGTCCTTTTTAATCAAACTTTGTTAAAGTGTCCAGAAAAAGACACATTGGCATTCTTTGATATTATTTTAGCTCATACTTAACAACTCAACACATTTTGTTGAATGAATGAATGTATAAATGGATGAATTGTTTCATTTTCTTTAAGCAAATTAAATGTGGTGCTGGGCCCCCACTTGCTGAGGGCAGGGAGGATTCAATTTCAGTCACTTTTGGAGGGGATTTTCTTCCCTTCCTAAGGTCTTAAAGATAATCTTGGAGTTTATGTGAGGTCTACAAAATGAAAGACACTCTATGATGTCACCATCTTACAATAGTCTGTTCTGTACATGATGCTACTGGGCCAAGTGGCTCTCCACCATCTAGCAAGTAATAATGCTCCCAGGTGGGCTCAAAGGGCCTCACAGCAGTCCTCTCTACTCAGCAAAGGCCCAGCCACAGAGCTGACACTTGCTTCTAAAGCCTCAGTGTTAGCAGCAGGTCTCCATGCCCTCCCACAGACGCCACCCCCTCTTTGATGCATCATACACACAGGTCGTAGATCTCTGCCATTCATGGAAACACCAAAAACACAACCTGAAACTGTCACAGCTAGAGAAAAGGGAAATCCCTCCTTCTACCTCTGGACAAATCCTCTTTTATTTCCCAGACCCACAGCACCAGTCTCTCTCCGGGAGCTTATTTAGTCCAAATAGAATCATGCATTTTTTTCTCCAGGTGCTTCACAATTTGTTTTTTAACCTTGACATGTAAAAACTATTAATAATCCTTTAGGCAACTCAAATTCAGAATAGAGTGATTCAACTCTTTTATGATGATAAGGAAAAAGAAAACACTTCTTGTCCTTTCAAGATTTTTGCCTTAGCCAGAACAAAACCCAAATTAATGCTGCAGCGTATCATCTTGCCCCATCATCACACTAATTATCATGGTACTATGGATAATTGTGTCCAATAAAAGGCTCTGAACTGGAAGTCAGAAGGCTCCCCACCCTGGGCCCACTTTAGGAAAGCATGACGCCATTTTCCCTTACTTCAAAGTTGTCCTGTAGACTTCCCAAGACTATCAGAAGGATCAAATAAGAAAAGGAATTTTATAAATACTACCAACCTGGCAAGGAGTGCTTGCTAGTAGAGTGTGCACCATACCAAGAGCCACAGACAACTAGATTAGTTGTACCTGCTCCCTGTGACTCTGAAAAATTGTCCTCAGAGTTACAGCCACCCATCTAGCCATGGAACAAGCACCCCATCTCTTCATGGACTGTTGTCACTATTACCCCTACAATCCTGGAAGAAAAACGAGCCCTAGTGGTGACCCACAGAAAATGCCAGGCAGAAATGTGACACCTGGGCCATCGCAGGGCAAGAAAGCAGGTTGATCACCTGCACAATGTTTGCCATGAGTCCCAAAGCCTGAAAGGCAGCATTGTTCAACCACCAGGTAGGCTGCAAGAGGAAGGTACTTCTCCAGCTACTGCCACCAAGATCTGCACAAAGCACTCATTCAGAGACCCAGTCCTGGCTCTGATGCTGCCTCGGACTTATTGGGTTGCCTGTACAGAGATCATTTCCCCACCTGCAACCCCCCCGCCCACTGCTTGACCCTGCTACTGCACAATGCCACTCGGAGGGCATGGGTAGAATATTACATTCCGGAGAGAAAAGGCAATGCTCAGGCTCAAAAGAACAGGCTGCAGTTGAGGACACTCCCCTTTCACCACAGAGCTTTCAGTGTCCCTGCAGACAATAGGCCTCTGTGCAGCCCCATCTCCTAATGCAAGGACTACTTACATGTTTTCATCTTTGGAAACTTCAAACTGCTCAGTCCCCAGGAACAAGGAAGTATCTGTCTAGGAGAGAAGGGGAGAAAGGAGGTGAGATTTGTTCCTTCAAAATAGCCTCCTAGCCAGATTTGTTTATTCCCATGGGCAGTGCCAAGTTTTTGCCAGTTTATTCTTTAATTCATTTTAACAGTCAATATCGATATATCCTCTACCGTGTGCCAGGCATTTTGCTAAGATGCCTAGTAAGAGATGCCTAGCCCTAACTAAGACTGCCCTGCCCTCAAGCAGGTGGTGTCCAAGGGTCTGACAAAGAATTTTGTCATTGATTTTGTATGGGCATTCTTCTTCCCACTCACTTCTACACCTACGTTTGATCTTCATTTTGTCCTAGCTCCTGAATCCCTTCTGATTTACCATAATTTGAAAATGAAACCAGCATTTGGAGTTTCCCAGACACTCTTCTACTAGTGGGAATGCAAAATGGCATAACACCTGTCAAGGATATTTTGACAATATATTTTAAAACTACACATGTATTTACCCTTAAGCCTAGCAATATCACTTCTAAGAATTAACCCTAAAAATAAACCTCTCATAATATTAAAATACATTCATGTAAGGTTATCCAGTGCAGCATCATGTTTATTTGCAAAATATTGGAAACTACCTAAATGAGTCCAAGGATAGGAGATTGGTTGACTAGGCCATAGTATATATACACAGTGGAGAACTATGCTGCTGTAAAAAAGGATGATGATATCTACACACTAATATGGAGTGATTTGCAGAAGATATTGTTGAATGGTAAAAGCAAAATGCAAAGTCACATATATACTATGCTACCTTTTGTGTACAATAAAAGATAAATAAGAAAAACTACAAGTTTCTGCTTATCGTTACAAAAAAAGACATAAAGAAAAGAAAAAAAAAATGAGGAAAGGACAAACCAGAAAACAATTAAGTTGGTTATCCATAGGGGTGCAGGAACAGAGAGAAAGAGATATAGGAGAGAGTGACTATCCTCTGAGCAGAGATGCTTGTAGAGCTTTGACTTCTGGAATCATGTTAATGTTTTTAAAATAGAACATATCCAATAAAGACTGGAAGGGCAAGAAATTCTGAAACCAAACCATAAAAGTGAACCCAAGTGTGTTTCAAATGAATTTCATAATCTCACTGACAGGAGAAAAAAGTAGAAAAGTGTAACCCAAGTAACATGAACATTGCATTTCACCAGAGGAGAAACTATAAATTCTGAACTCTTCTTAGTGAGTTTGTTTTTTTTAGTGATAAAGGTGAAAAAAATTCTAAAACTATTTTAGGTGCATTATAGGAGTGAGCAAATAAAAAATATTTTGATGTTGATGGTATCTATGGTTTTCATTGAGGAAGAAAGGATGTGTAAATATGGAATAGCAGAAGGAAATAAATCTATGGGAGTAGATTGAAATTGGAAGTTATTTGTATGGATCCTGGGTTTCTCACATATATGTATATATGTAGCTCTGTCTGCTGATAGGATCTAGAAGAGATGACACTCTAATAGCAGTGAGCGTACTTAGCTCTCAAATCTTGGTCTCTAATGCCATTCCCCAATGAAAGAAACCAGGGCATCACAGAGAAATGTTTGACTTCAGAGCTGGGGCGAGTTGCATATATTATATCTGAAAAAACGTGCTGTGGCAGAAAGTAAGGTAGTATTCAAAAATTGGTTGAGATCATGTTACAGGTACATAGGAGCTAGCTTGAAGGGTCTCCTACTGACCAAATATGGGATAAGTTGAGTATACAATTAACTAAAAGCAGTAGTAGGGAGCTATAAAACATTAAAAAGAGAAATCCATGGGTCCATTTTGATAATAAATGCAGATAGATGATAGATAGATACATAGATACTAGATAATAGACAACAAGGAAGGGAAGCTTATTTTACTGAGTGCTGACTGGTAAATATGGAAAAACTTCCAAAGTTGAAAAAAATCATCATTTTGTAACCACCATAGTAAAATTGATTCAGGTAAAGAATAATCAACAGATGCTAAATCTATGAGAAAATTTTGTTGAGGAGAATGACAAGTACTTGCATGGTCTTAAAATGTCTACCCACATTTTGCTAATTAGGAAGACAAAGGGGTAAATAGTAACTGAACAGTAGGGAAATAAGACAATATTGACTTATTGATCAAAGTTAAATCACCAATGAAGGGCAGAAGGACATCACATATTTCCAAATGCAATGCCCTGAGAAAGACACTATGTCACTTATGTGGCCTGAAATACATAAGTTGAAGCCAATTATGAGGAAATATAAGATCAGCTATCCGCTAAATTAGATACGTTCTATTTTAAGTGAGTAGGAAGCTATAATTTTTCCAGTGTCAATATCATAAAGGATAAGGAAAGCCTGTAGAAAGTTTCATATTTAAGGAAACTGAAGATACACGGCAACTAAGTGCAATACTTGACCTTTGACTCACTCTATAATGAAGGCTTAAAAATGCTATAGAGGATATTATTGGGTCAATTGACAAAATTGGAATAAGGACAGTAGGTTACATCAATATATCAACATTTACTGAAATTAATAACCATATTATGGTTAGGTAAAAGAAAACAGCATTATTCCTAGCAAACAGATACTGTAATATTTAGGATAAAGGCTATAATACATGCAATCTCTCTCAAATGGTTCAAAGAAAAATGTGTGTGTGTGTGTGTGTACATGTGTGTGTGTGTGTACCTGTGTGTGGGACAGAGACGGGAAATCTTAAAGCAGATGGGACAAAATGTTAACAATGGGGAAAATCTGGGTAAAGGACGAAGGACTATCTTTTGCATTGACCTAATTCTGTGATTCTTCGAATGTTTCAAGTTATTTTCAATTTTTTAAATAAAAAAGTATTGTTGATTTTTTATGTTTGACTTCCAGTGATTACATTTCAGAAGAGAAATGTAAGTGAGTCTGCCTCAGACTGCCCCAGTGAATATCAGCACTTCTAGCTACAGCAGCTCTTGGCCCAGTCATGCATTCTTTCTGAAGTCATTCTCTTAAGATTCTGACAAGGAAAGGATGCATACTGGGTCCATGCTTCGTTGCAGTGAACAGAGGGCAAAGTAAAGGAAGTTAAAAGGTATCCTCAATCAGGCTAAGAGCATTTGACACTTGAGCCACATTAAGTCACTTGGAATAAGAATAACTACCACATTACGCACCAGAATTATACCAAGAAAGGCATGCATATCATCTCATTTAATCATCACAACACCAAGGGAGGCACAATAATGAAGCTGAAGTAGAAGGCGTTTACCCTATGAGAAGTAGCAGAGAATCTAGATTATCTGGTTCCAAAATCTGTGCTTTTTTTATCTCTAGATGATTAAAGATTAATCTCTACCCCAAAGGTAGAGAAATCAGCCACACCTAACCAGCCTTTCACAGCCTCCAGCTCTTGGTTCAGATGCTACATCCTCTACGAAGTCTTCCTTGAATACCAGGAAGGCATTGATGCTGCTTTTCTTATTCTCCCATCTCACTTGGTAGACACTACCAAAAAAATGTGGATAATCTTGTTGCTTTATTAGTTTTGCACGTTTGTTTTACTTTCTGGACTTTGACTTCTTTGAGAATAGAAGTGGCCTTGTCTTCTTTAGATTCCTAGCATCTATCACAGGGCCTACTCCATAATAGATACTATGTAAATATTACTGAAATCAGTTTTGATAAGTACATCCTGAGCCTTTAAACAGCTCTATACCTCTCTCATTTCATTCATACAGAAATGGGGGCTTCAACTTGAGCCTTGAGCCAATAGCTTGACAGATTTCTTGCAAAGGCTAATATGATCTTAAACCTCACTAAAACAGAAGAATATGCATAGAAAGACAAAATGGATGACATCATCTACTACAACTAATAAAGCCAAGCCCAGAGACTTAACGCTGTGTTCTATATCCACGTAAAGGCAAAGGTGGGCAAACTGAACGGGGCCTGAGAGCAAGACAAGAGCAGATGGTGCTCAAAGCCAATGCTCTGTGAGTGGAGGAGACCAAGGGGACTAAGGGTAATAGCAAGTCAGGAAGCCATGATGGCTATTTTCACGCATCTTCATTCATGTAACTTTTCTAGCTGGACACCAAAGGATGAATGCTGTAATGGGTAGAAAAAGGATTTTGGTTCAATATAATTTTAAAAATCCTTTTGTACAGCTGTTCAAAGATGGAGTATGCTTTTTCAGATAATAGTGAGCTCTCTGTCACTAGAATTATGCAGGAAATGAGTAGGAGACCATATGTTGCAAATTTTTAAGAGAGGATTCATGTACCAACAGATTAAGAGAGTAGTCTAGATTAGTGAGTCCTGGATGCAGGTCCTTAAACCAATATAAATATACCACAAAAAATAAGTAAAAGTATAGACAAAGTAGCAAGTTTTTCATAGTACTAAATTATTTAAACAATTGTCCTGTATTACAAAATTACATTTTTTGGTGTCAAACTTATTTTTTCTAATGAAATGAGAATAATATAAAATGGCGGGGGGGTGAGTTGTTGTTTTTAGTGCCTTGACGTGAAAAAAAAAAAGGTTGACAACTCTGTGTTGGTTGAAAAAAAAAAGCCTTTTAAAATTATTGTGAATTATAAAATTCAAAAATCTATCAGCTAATCTCAGATAACTCCTGAGGTTGCTTATACCATCAAGAGTGAATAAACCTACATCTCACAGACTCTGAACTTCAAGTTCCAGCAGCCAGGCTCAGTAGAAATTCACTGGCTATAGTCATACATGCCTGGCTTCACATAATGGTTCACCTACTCACCAACCAAGAGACTTTTAGCAAGTTAATTAATATCTTTGAACCTCAGTTTTCTCACCCTTAAAACAAGGATAAAAATAAAATCTTGCATTGCGGGATAGTGGGCTTTGTAGCCCATAACACATAAACTTGTGTAGTAAATACCAAAAATAACTACAATTCTTTCTACTTCTTCCATCAAGAGGTGGACATTATTTTGTCTTTTATATCTATATTAGACTTGTATTGCTCTGGCAAAAGAATGCAGTAGAAGTAACATTATGCACCAGGGCATGAAGTATCTGCTCACATTTGCTCTTGATCTTGGAACACTCCCTGTCTGTCACGTGAGCAAACTCAGGCTGGTCCAGGCACTCCCACTGCTCCTGTTGACAGGAGGCCAACAATCAGAGAGGTCATTCAAGACCAGCCAGTCTCAGCCAGGCCTCCATCTGACCACATATGCAGGAGCAAGCACAGTTGATATCAGCTAAGCCTGATTCAGATCATCAGAAATACCCAACAGGCCCCTAACCTCAAGAGGAATAAAAAATGGTAGTTATTTGAAACCACTACATGTTAAGGTGGTTCATTATTCAGCAAAAGCTGGTACAGTTCTCTTTCCAGAGTTTATGTCTTCTAGTTAAGTAACCTTAATCAAATTATTTACAGTGTTTTAGCTTCAATATAGTTGTCTGTAAATTAGATGAATAATTCCTATTTCATAAATTTATTGTGAAAACTAAGTAATATAATAATTAAAATATTTGGCACACAATGCCTATTACATACCAGGTTCTCAGTTAGTGATAGCTGCAATCATAAAAAATAGGTTGACAACTCTCTGTTGGTTCCCAAAATGTCTTTCAAAAGTATAGAGATCAGGGCAACCCCTTCAGGTTGCTTCCCACTGTGGGAGCTTATCTGTCCTCTCAATAAATCCTGCTTTCTCAAAAAAAAAAAGGATAAAGATCAATGAAACTAAGTATTGAATAACAGTGGCAATAATAGTTATAGTAGAAATTGTAAAATTATAGTGACATATGAAATTCAAGTAGTGAATAATAGTGGTAACACAAGTGATAGTAGAAACGATAATACTTCCTTCTTACTGTTCCTCCCACGTGGATTCCAGTCCTGAAAAATAGCAAACAGAGATTGTTTGAAGTAGCTATTCATGCTGTGACTAATAAGATGTGTAATGCAAAATTTACTCAGCCAGGGTTTGATTGATTTTCTGTTCCTGACTCACAGTCTGAACTACTTAGTAATACTTCCCAAGGTGGGTGCCAGGGTGGTGCAGAATACAGAGTTTTCATTCCGCTGTTCAAATGGTTGACAACATAACTGTTCCCAGAGACACAGAATCTTACACGGCCAGGAGGGTGGAGATGGGTGGAGTCAGCTCATTTCGAAGGATCACTGGGCAGGCTTTACATGCATTAATAACAAAAACGTTGGGTCTCAACATTTTTTGTCCCCAGGTACTGATGAAAAAATTGAGAAAAACGTTGCCTAGTGACTCTCCCCTCATCATATAGATAATAAGGGACACAGTAAATATTGCACACAGGTCAGGTACATCCAGAGCTGTGGATCTTCTAAAGAATCACTGCCTGTCTCAAAACCATCTGACAAATCTCTCTCACAGTGGCCCCTTCTTCACCCCCGCATCCACTGCCTTCCCAGTCAATTAGGCCCACGTCACGGCTGTCATCTCTCACCTGCACACTTACAGTAGCCTTTTGTCTCACTGCCTCCAGGCTCATCCTCTGACAATGGCCCCCACTCCCACCACAGTGACCTCCATGAGATGCAGATTTGATGATATCAGATTCCCCTTTCAACATCATTCCCTGTCTTTCCTGTACATACACAGCAGCATAAAAATGCCTTTCTATGGTATACATGGCTCTGTCTATCTCATCAGCCGTAGAGTTCACTCTCCTCTTCAGGCCACACTAAACTACTTCTAGTTTCCATAGCCCCACATGCTTTTCCTTCTGTCACTTATGTGTGCATTCTGTATTCTCTGTTGTATTCCTCTCAAGGGTTTGACCACCTGAGAAACTCTGACTTGATCTTCAAGTCTCCCTTTAGATGCCAACACTTTGTACAGTCTTCTCTGAAGCTTCTATGCAGATTTGAATCTTCTTCTGTCCCCTTTCCTCCTTTCCTCCAGTTAAAGTCACTCTCTTTGTCTTTCCCATTAGAAACACAAAGAAGTCATCACCCCCAATCAGATTACAGTGAAAATGTTTTGAATTTGTATCATGCTAATAAAAAGGTTATTTTAGTGGCCTCTGCTGTTTAGTAGTGGGCAAGAGACCAAGGTGGAAACTAAGTTATATGTCACTAATTAGTTATGAGACTTTGAACAACTGAGTGTCTCAGAGCGGTAGGTGGACAGGTTTCTGACAAACATCTCATTCTTATATAATAAAGAACTGCTCAAAGCAAGCAGCTATACCCTAAAGTGAGGAAACACTGGCCTAAAAAGTAGAAAGGACAAAGAAAAGTTTAATGGAATAAGTAGTAAAGCCTGCAGAAAGGCTTAGAGAAATCATTTGCTTCCATTTTCAGAGGTGCCAAGAACAGAATGCATTTTCCTTGTAAGGAAGAGGAAATTTTGTGAGAAACAAAATCTTTCCAGAGCAGGTGTTAAAGAAATTAAATCTCACAGAGGATGGACCAAGACCAGAATTATGAGCCACATGGTAAAGAAGGAAAAGGTATTTGCACCCAGAGGAGAAAGGGATTGGAGAGAGATGGTTACAGTTACAGAATATAATGTCATTAATTTCAACAATGCAAAATAATTTTACGAAAAAAGAAATGGGAGGAGTAAGGAAGGCAAGTGAAGACATAAGATGACCTAGTAGCCTCACACGTCAAGAAAAAGTACTACAGTTAATAGATATTACCCAATTTAAAATATATTTCATAATGTTTTTCTTAGACTGTGAGGTGCCGTTAAGGATGAGTGCCTCTTCTTGTAAAGACACAATCTAAGAGTTTCAGCAGTTCCTTCTATTTTTTCCTTCTAGTCAATTACAAAAAAAAAATTTTTATTTAAAATGGTATGCATACCATTTTATACATTTTCCATTTTTATAAAATTATTTGTTCTTATGTCAAAGAGAGGTATACAAAACAATTCTCAAAATTAAATGCCAGGAGTCACTGAGATGAAACTTTCTTTCTTCTATGAATTTATCACTACTGTTTCATTTTTATTCTTAGCATGTTTCATCTTTGCAAAAAAAAAGAAAGACATTGTTTTTTCAAAAAATAGATTTTGATACAATTTAATCAAAATAAAGTAGATTTTTGCTCTCATACCCATCTGGTTGTTTCATGATGGTTGCCTGGAGCACCATATTAAAAACAATTTTGAGCTGCATCAAGGCTCTGCTGAAAACAATTCTCGATAGATCAGTAAATCTACCATGACCCCCAAGAAGGAATGAGACCATACAGGCTATATGTATATCCTGTAACCATACAAAGTTATATAGTCACACAGTCAATATTGCAACAGTCTAATAAAATTAAGAGTGAAATTTATAACAATTAGAAAAGTCAAGGACAGATGTTTATACCGTTCACCCAATAAAAGTTGACTGAACAAAGACTTATATAAGCTAGGTAGTTTACATACAGCTAGACAGTATGATTTATAGGCAACCATAAAAGAAGCAAATAATAATTGTATTATGCTAATCTCTTACCTTAGTGTATATTTAAAATTTTTATAACATAAAATTATTAAAAACAGAAAATTAGACTAGAACTAATGTAAAAGCATCTGCCATTCTTAGAATAAGTTGTATTTATCTACCAATATATAAACTAAATAATAAAGGCCCATTCATTTCAACAAGAGAGGCCTTTTCAATAAAAGTCTAATTTTATGTTTAATAATGATTTGTCAACATTTGTAATATGTGTAGATTTTTTTGATCAAATGGGAACTAAGAATTAAACTGATAATCCAGAAGATAGAAAGTGTAAAACCTAAGAAGGATGGTAGCAAGTTTTTTTGTTTTTATTTTCTTGAGACAGTGTCTCACTCTGCCACCCAGGCTGGAGTGCAGTGGTATAATTACAGCTCACTGCAGCCTTGAACTCCTAGGCTCAAGTGATCCTTCCACCTCAGCCTGTTGAGTAGCTGGAACTACACACACCCAGCTAATTGATTTTTTTAAATTATGTCTCCAAGAAAAGAAAACACAAGTAAGGAATGAGTACATATAAATTATTTCATCATTTCTTCATGCTACTGACGCAAATGCAGACCAGGTTCTGTGGTAGTTGCCAGAGGCATAGAGATAAATACAACACTGCTGCCATTGAGGAAGGGAAACAGGGCCTAATCAGACTGTCACTGTCATGTAGTTAAAAGGAAAACCAGGAGACAGCTGTGACAGGTGAAAGCTTTAAAAGGTAGCCACAGGATTTCTAAAGGAACTAAAAATTGGCCTTCCTTATGACCCGCAATTCCCCTATTGGGAATATACCCAGTGGAACTCAAATCATTCTACAAAAAAGACACCTGCAAACGTATGTTTGTTGCAACTCTATTCACAATAACAAAAACATGGAACCAACCATGCTGCCCATCAAAGCTGGACTGGATAAAAAAAAATGTGGTACATAAACACTATGGAATATTATGCAGCCATAAAGAAAGACAAACATATGGACTTTGCAGCAACTTGGATGGATTTAGAATCGATCATACTTATTGATCTCTCACAGAAACAAAGAACAGAGTACCATATGTTCTCACTCATAAATGGACTTTGAACAATTATCATAATACTATAAGAAAGGGATTAGTGAGAAACTTAGGCAACAGTGA
This sequence comes from Carlito syrichta, assembly GCF_000164805.1. Lineage (NCBI taxonomy): Eukaryota > Metazoa > Chordata > Mammalia > Primates > Tarsiidae > Carlito > Carlito syrichta. Next base: position 235,758 of record NW_007250791.1, on the reverse strand, counting down.
GAAACTTCCAGGGGAGGGAGGGTGGGATTGGCAGTTGAGGGAAATTGCTAGGAGAGGGACACATTTCATCAATAAGGGTACCTGCATAATCAATGTTTGTATTCCTAACCCTGAATTGTACCCCACATCTCAAAAATAAAATAAAAAATTTAATTAAAAAAGTTTTTCAATTTTTTTTAAAAGACAGCCACCATAAAAAAGGAATACATATACAAGATGGAATATTACGCAGTCATAAAGAAGGACAAACATATGGACTTTGCAGCAACTTGGATTGATTTTGAGTCTATTTTACTCATTGACCTATCACAGAGGCAAAGAACTGAGTGCCACACGTTCTCGTTTATAGGTGGACCCTGAACATTTATCATAATACAATAGGAAAGGGTTTGGCAGTAGTGAGACACTGTCGGGGATGTGGAGGGGGCCATAATATCATCAATAAGGGTAATTGATCTCAAACCAGGCAAAGTGGGGATAAAGGGAGCCCCAAAATTTACCTGTGCAATGACCACTTATCTATCTAATCCTAAGTCATACCCCCACACCTTTAAAATAAAAACAAAAGGTAACCACAGAAGAGTGATAAGTTGGTGAGGTGGCAGATATGCTAATTAACTTGATTTGACCTTTCACCCATATATTCGATCAAAACATCACGTTGTACTCCATGCATGTATAAAAATTTTGTCAATTAAAAATAAGTTTGAAAACATTATTTAAAAATAAATAAAATAAGATTGTGATTGTGATTACATAATTCTGCAACTATACTAAAACACTTGAAATTAAAACATGTGATTTTTTTTTAAGTGACTGCTATGCTCTGCAGACAAAAGGAAAAAGTGAGGTGAAATTGAAAGTACTGTTAGAAGGTCACTGGGTATTTCAGTGGCAGAGTAAGCAAAATTCTTTGTTCTCCAGTAATCTAGAATTGACTTACAAAAGGCTACAATTAAGTTAAACATTTTGTATTCACAGGCCCCAGAGAAAAGGGCATTTAGTGGGAAATGGGGGATCTCTAAACCCACCTCAATATTATCTTCATCTAGAAAATCAAATGTACAAGACAGCTGCTGGGAATTTCTGCCGGGGAGAAACCTGGGGCCAGAGAGGAGAGCTGGCTTGGTGGACAACACCAGCTGTAAGTACACTCTGGTGAATTTGCCTGGACCAAATTGCCTGAGATCCAGGATGAAAGGAGGCTTTAGGGCTGCCTAGCAACACTGTGTTTACGCAATGGTCCGAGGACAGGGAGGGAAGAAGAGGAAAAAAACAAAATCAAAAACCTGTTTCTGGGGAAAGGCTGCCAGAGAGCCTGAACACAGGAACAGAGTGAGTGCGGGGCCGTCCCGGCCTGCAAGCAGGCCTGCCCAGGCTGAACCTGGCCATGTGACATCTAGACTCCGCAGGCTGTGTGCCCGCGACATGGGAAACGGGCCTGGTAGGTCCCAGATTGCCCCAGCCCCCCCCACTAATCGCAGCGATCCTGGGCTTCTCCATTGTTTTCACAGCTGTTCAGCTGCTCCTGCTTGTAAGAGGATAGACAGGCTGACTCCAAACCATGGAGCAGAGAATAACACTTGGGCTAAAGAGAGGGTGCACAAAGAGGGATTTTTATTGGTGAGGGCGGAGGGGGGTTGGTGGCAGGGAGATGGGAAACATTCAAAACTCTTAACCCTTTTATTGGCTTGGTCAGATGTGACCGTTTATTTTCAAGAAAGAAGAGACAGCGCTCAGAATCGAACTTGTTCTGTAGCTGCAGAATTTGTTAAGGATTAGATTTTTCCAACTGAGATCATATTTGCCCATACAATAACAATGGGAATAGTAGGCATTTGTCCAGGTGAGACCCCCAAAACCGATTTCATTATCAGTGTATTCAGTTATATTCACCAACCAATCTGAGATATGAGAACCAGGATCAGGGAGCAGAGAGAAGGAGGAAACAATAATAATCTTTAAAACAAAAGCTAACATGTATAGATTGCTTGCTATCTACTCATTACAATATGTATATAATTTCACAAAATCCATACTTTAACCCTGTGAAGTAGGTATAATTATCTCATTTTACAGCTGAGGAAACTGAAGTGGAAACTTGCCCAAAGATATGGAACTACAAAGTAAGACATAATTGTAAAAGAGGCAATCTGACTGGCAAATCAAGATTCTTAATCACCACGACACTGTTTGCTTTAATAACTCTGTATCCGTTTCCTACAGTTACTGGGGGGAAAATCACCACAAATTTGGCACCTTAAGACAAGTCTATGTTATCTTACAGTATGGCGGTCAGAAGTCCAAAATTATTTTCATTGAGCGAAAATCAAGATGCTCTTTCTGGAGGCTCTAGGGGAGAATCTATGTTCTTGTGTTTTCCAGATTCTGGAGGCTGGCAACATTCTTTGGCTCACAGAGCCTTTCTCCACCTTCAAAGCCAGAGGCATAGCATCTTCTCTCCCTCTAATTCCGCCTTTACATCTTCACTGTCTCTTATTAGGACCCCCTGTGACTACATGTAGGGCCTGTCAGGATAATCAAGGATAATCCACCCCCTTCAATGTCTTAACTTAATCACCACACCTATCACAACTCCTAATAACATATATATATATTTTAACGAGTATACTTACCCATGAGGGGGGACCCCCCCAAAAATAGAAATATTTTTTGGAGGGCAGGCCCCTGGTAGGCTTCTGCTCCCAGTTATACTACAAGTGTTTTTAGGACAGGAACTACGATGTATCCATCTTTAAATCTTTAGTCCCTAGTAAAAAGAAGTAGGCTCTCATAAATGTTTGTTGTGTTTAACAAATGAATAATGAACCAACAGAATGAATAGATTTAATGAATAGACAATAAGTTAACATATATGTCACTTATAGCATTAGAAAAAAACAATTGAACACATTATTGGTTGTCAGTAACCACCATCAAGTATACTGAACATGTCTCTCCTCCTGTGTTGTTTGTTTTTCCTGTGTTTGTGCTTTGTTTTATTTTAAAGATGTGGGGTACAATTTGGGGTTAGGTTCGTATACAAATGTTCATTATGCGGGTACCCTTGTTGATGAAGCACGCCCCCTCTCTCCCTTGGAAGTTTTCCACTACTGCCAACCCCACCCCTCCCCCTCTGCTGGCAGTTTCCCACTACTGGCAATCCCTTTCTTATAGTATCATGATAATTGTTCCAGGTCCTCTTATGAATGAGAACATGTAGTACTCATTTCTTTGTTTCTTGTTTCTGTGATAGATTACTCAGTATTATAGACTCTAAGTCCATCCAAGTTGCTGCAAAGTTCTAAATTTTGTCCTTTTTTATGGCTGTATAATATTTCATCATGTATATGTACCATATTTCTTAAATACAGCCCTCTTTTGATGGGCAGCATGGTTGGTTTCATATTTTTGCTATTGTGAATAATGCTGCGATAAACATGCGTGTGCAGGTATCATTTTCATAAAGTGATATGAGTTCCTCCAGGTATATTCCTAGCAGGGAGATTTAGATCTTTAAGGAATAGCCAAACTGTCTTCCACAGAGGTTGTACTAGTTCATACTCCCATCAGCAGTGTAAAAGTGTTCCCTTTTCCCCACATCCTCTCCAGCATCTGTTGGTTTTTGAGTTATTGATGATGGCCATCCTGACTGGTGTTAGGTGATATCTCAGTGTGGTTTTAATTTGGAACAAGATAGAAATTCTGGAAACAAAACCTCAATTTCTCAACCAACTCATCTTCGACAAAGCTTCCACCATCAACCACTGGGGTGAGGAGAACCTATTCAGTAAATAGTGCTGGGAAAACTGGCTGACCAGATATAGAAGATTAAAACAAGACCCATACCTATCACTATACACAAAACTCAACTCTAAATGGATCAAAGACCTAAATGTAAAATCTCAAACTATACAAACCTTAGAAAATGCAGGAGACACCCTTGTGGAAATTGGAAATGGCAACCAATTCCTGATCAAAACCCCATGTGTTCATGCCATAAAAGATAAGATAGACAAGTGGGACCCTATCAAACTGACAAACTTCTGCAAAGCCAAAGAAACCATTGAGAGAGCAGGGAGACAGCCCCTAGACTGGAAAAAATATTTGTCAACTGAATATCTGACAAAGGCCTAACATGTAGGACCTACAAGGAACTCAAACGTACCAAAAAGAAGAAAACAACAGCCCCCTTACAAAGTGGACAAAAGATATGAATAGACACTTCTCAAAAGAAGAAATATGGGCAGCCAACAGATACATGCACAAATGCTCAGCCTCACTAGGCATCAAAGAAATGCAAATTAAAATCCTCCTGTCCTTATAAAGCCTATTGTTTCAGGCCTCTTCCCTTTGCGCAGGCTGTCCTCCTACATGGAATGTCCTTCCTACCTTTCTTGGTCTTGTTAATTTCTGTTCATTCTTTCAGACTCAGTTCAAGGGTTCCTTCTCCCAGAAAGCCTTCTCAGACACACACACACACACACACACACACACACACACACACACACACACACACACACACTTACTCTCACACTGGTGTGCTAGAGGTAGCTGGAAGTAGCTCGCTAGAGTTGATTGTGCATATTTCCTCTCAACCCCTCATTTTGTAACATCCTGTTGATAGTTATAGTAGGAGTATTTATACCAGAGAAATTGGAAAATGCTACAAATCAGGGCTTTTCCTTCCAGGGAGTCGTTATTAAATATTTATACCCTTGAGTGTACCCATCCCAGGGGCTCAGTTCCTCATTTTTGGCTTATGTATCCATAGCGTCCCCTACTTACCTCTACCCTACTGTTTTCCCAATCTTTTATAATCTTTTGTTTATATGCTGGTTATCCGCATGTGTGAGGCATCCATGAAAGGCAGAAACTCTGCCTCTCTTTCTCTATTCCTAGCATATAACAAAGTTCCTAACACAAAGTGGGTGTTCAGTAAATATGAAAAGGACGAATAATTATCATCAGAAAAGTATAGCTGAACTTAATTTGTCCAGAATAAATACCTAGAAATAAGAAGTATGTACTTGAAAGAATACAGAGTGAAGCTTTTATTTTTTTCTAATAATTGCACTTGCTTTTTCATTATCACTGTCATCACATGCCAGGGTAGGGGTAGGGTTGAGGGAATGGCTTGGTGATAGCTTAAAGTCACCAAATAACCATTTGATGATATCTTAGTCATTCCAGTAATTCAATCTGATCTAACAGTTTGTGGACTGATCCAATTATTATAGCCTCAAGTTCGTTTTAGGTAAGCGATCACTCCTATGCAGGGATTATCATCTCTCACCCCTGCATCCTCCATGCAGCTGCTGCTGAGACTGTGGAGACAGGAGAGGAAGAAGGTCTGATTACTCTTGCCCATTTATTTTCATATTCTTGTGCTTTTTCTTTCTCTTCTATGTCTTTTGGTGGGTACAGGAACAGTCTGTTTCCCAGGAGGATGTGAGGGGCATGCGTATGCATTCTGGTGACTTTTTTTATCTTTATTTTTTGAATTAGAGTCTCACTTCATCGCCCAGGCTGGAGTGCAATGGCATGCTCATGGCTACCCTACCATTGACCTGCTGGGCTCCAGTGATCCTTCTGCCTCAGCCTTCCAAGTAGCCAGAACTACAGGCATGTGCTACTACACCTGGCTAATTTTTTGATTTATTGTAGAGATGAGGTCTCACCAAGTTGCCCGGGCTTTTCCTGAACCCGTGGACTCAGGCAATCCCCTCAACTTGGCCTCCCAAGGTGCTGGGATTACAGGCTTGAGCCACCACACCTGACATCTAGTGACTTTTATGATTTCTCTCTCACTGTCTATAGAGACTCATAGTCTCTATTCTCATCTCATATAGATAGACACTAATTTATTTAGCCAGCATGGACCTCATCCTCTGCAGGTGATGCCTAAAACACTTGTAAACATCTTCAGTCTGACTCCAGCCCATATTCATTAATAGATACGGTAAGTTTTTGGTAAACTTGTAGACCTCGAATCTCCTTGCCCTCATCATCCCAAACTCAAGACTGATCGAAGCAGGTGGGATTTTCACTGTTCCTGGAGAAAACCACAATAAAAGTGAGTACGGTCTTTGCCCCTTTTCAATGTTCTTCTGTCTCCAAACTCCAAGACCCTAGGGGTATGCCTTAAGCCTAGCAAACATCCGTGTAGAGAATGAGCTACCAGTTTTCCCTTGCAAAAATCCCAAGAATTCAATTAGAGAGAGGAAAAGAGGCTAACTTGAACATCCTCCATTAAACTTCTTTGCTAAAGTAACTTCCCCACCCACCCACCTGGTGACCCCTTGTCTGCTTCCCCACACCCCCAAGCCTATGTGTTTAGACAATGGAGATGGGGCTGTCATATAGTCTTTTTGGAGTTCCATGTTATGCAACACCTATGTGTGGCCAGGGCTCAGCCTGCAGCAGGTGTTTCCTTGACTTTAGCAGGTGAGGCAACAGCACCTGTGTTCCCCAGCTGTGTGCCACCTTCACACTAGTTTACTTCTTCATATTATGTTTCTGAGTGTACCAAGCACTATGACAAGCATATAATAAGGATTATGTCACAATAGTTAGACTTTTATCACAGATAAAAGGGGACACAGTTCCACAAAGGGTAAATAATTTGCTCAGCATCACACAGCTAATAAAGTCCAAAGAAAATTCAAACTCAAGTTGGTTTAACTAAAATACCTGGGTTCATTAATACTACTCTTTTGCACCATCTCAAACCTGTCACACCAAATCTTCAACCATCTGTGAACCCACCTTTGCCTCCTCATAAGGACCTTTCGTTTGGCTTATATCATTTAAAATAAATGTTGCTGCCTAGTAGGAAAGCTCATTAGCTTTTTCTATTGCTCATCACTGCCAAGAAGCAGACAAGGGGTCACCAGAATACCATACAGGAGGAAGTTTCAAATTGTAAGGCATTTAGCAGTCTCCTGCAGGACTTACTCCGGTCTAGTTAAGAAAAGTGACCAAGTCAGGAAGCTCCTCCCAACTCTGCCCTCAGAAAAAGTCGTGGCTTCCACAACATATCGAAGTGTTCTGGGACCCTCTGAACAAAGAAAGATATCTTTGCAAAGCGTCTACTGGCTATATCAATGAAGTGCATTGGAATTTGTTAGATTTCCAACTGGGATCCCTGATCCCACAGCTTCTAACACTGCTCCTGCCCACGACCCTCAATAACCCCTACTGAAGGTCACATTACTATTAGAGCTTTTCCTCTTCCCTTCCAACTATTCAGACTGTTACAAAAGATATTTCTAGAATATGTTTTCCAAACTTTCATCAGACCTAACAATCCATTTCTAGATTTCTTTGACTGGGCCCTGTCCTGACTCTACAATGACTTTGGAGGTAGGATCCCACCTCTTCAGTAACAGAAAACCTGAAACAATCTTATCTGATCATTCAAGAATGAATAGCAATCTCAAAAGAAGCAGAAAAGCAAGAGCTTGTAACATCCTTTTCCCTTCCTATCCATTGGAAATTCCAGCCACGAAGATTCTGGGTGAAATTTCCCCCAAAACATCAGTGAAAAGCAAAATTGTCATTTCAACCATTTTGTTTTGTTTTGTTTTGACCAAATAATCTGCTCCAAACCATCATTGCCAAGGTCACTTAATCCATTGAGTGCTATGAGCTCAGGGCCTAAGACTTGCATGCATAACTATATACTTACAGGTTCCAAAACAAGAAACAAAAACTGCAAATCAAAATTAATGAATGTTGAATTAAATATCTACACAAATGTAACATTTTGTTGCTATTAAACTACAACTCAACTCATGATTATCCATAATCACATGAAATAAGAGATGCAGTTGCATTTTAATACATTTGAAATTATCTTGATCGGCCTCCAAAACAAAGGCTGCCTAAGATGCTAAAGCATCCCTGCCTTGTTCCATGACCCAAGGAGTGTCCTTGACCAAAACCTGAGTTTTTCCTTTCTTCGTGATTGAAGAAAGGAGGAGGAGAGCCTTCACCTCTACTCCGGATTGCAGAGTGTCCTTATCACCTACCCCATCCTGCTTCCCATCCCCTCATTCTGCTGACACTCAGGTCTGCCCTATGCTCTTTATATTGTGGGATGTCTCTATCTTCCCTGGTTTCCATCTAAGTGCCATTATGGTGGAACACCCATCTCAAGGAAGCAACTGATGGGCAAAAACTGAAAGCCACCTATAAGCAAATAAAAACAACACATATATTAATCACTTTGTGTCAAGCACCATTTTAAACATTTTTCAAGTATACCATTAACTCTATTACTACACCTATTTTTTAGGTGAGAAAACTTCAGCAAAGAGTGCAAATATCTTGACCGAGTTCCCACAGGCAAAAAGTGTCAGAGGCTTGAGCACTACTTTGTCCCATTGTGTTACCACAAGAGACTTAAGGCTGGAACCCAACGCTACATTGTCCCATTGTGTTATACCACTTAAGAACTGAAGTCTGGAACCCAACGCTCATCTGAGGATGGCAGACGAAACCAGGAAGCCTAGGACCAGGTTTCTCTGAAAAACTACTTGAGAGAGAAATGCATTTTTTAAATGGTGTTTACATCGTGTGATTTAGAGTCTCTTTGTCAGAGGGGCTCACCTTGTTCTCTAACACACTTTGTCTTGCAGCCTTCCAAGAAAGCATATCCAGTCCCTTTGTTTATAAAATGTCCTCCCTCGACTTGCCCTTTTTTTCCTCTCTGTTCTACACATCTAAATCATACCTGTCCTTCCATACTTGGTTCATGTCCCCTCTCTTCTCTCCAGGTCCAGCTCTCAGTAAACTTCGACTTTTCTGAACTTCTCTAATGCTGTGTATTGTTACCAGTCTCTTAGGCATTTAATTACACATGGCTGAGTTTGGCTAATCAATTATTCCTTTTGGTAAGTTTTATGGCCCCAGAAAGATTTGAAGAAAAGTCCCTAATAGCATGGAGTCCATCTTAGAGAGCACACCTGTATGTTTCCACTACCCGGGTTTAAATTTCTGTCCTTACTTCTCATGAACAAAGTAATTTTTCTGTGCTTCAGTGTCCTCAACTGTAAAATGGAGGTAATAATGGTATCTAAATATAGGGCTGTCAGATGTAGTATATGAGCCAGTAATTCATGGACTCCTATATAGGATTTAAATAGAGTTGGTAGTATTCCTTAAAAAAATTTTTTTTAATGATTTAAGAGTTACATCATAAAATCTCTCTTGGACCAGATCTTTCATGCTCATTGACTGTCACTTACAATAAGAATAAACAAGGATAAAAATCTTACTATGTGTGAAGAGCTAGACTGAGTGGATGTCTCTTTTTTCCTCATCCACTTTATTTGAGCCAGGGAGATTGCAGAGGGAAGAAAATACATGTGCAAGTGATATCACATTATTTCCAGAACTATAAACTGTGGAACAGATTGCATTTTCAATATTTGTTTAAAATAAGTCTTTAGTAAATTATACCCCAGGGACTAGTCACTACAACTAACCCGTCAAAAATAACCAAGGCAAGGAATTGGTGGCTCCTGATATAATCTGTATATTTACAGGAGGCTTCACTTCAAAAAGGTAGCTCCAACCCCGGATCTCAAGACCTTTATTTGAACTCTTGGCTGCAGCATAATTGACAGAGAGAATTAAAGGGATATGAAGACCTGGGACTGAACTTTTTCAATAGTCTCAGCTCGGCTCACGTTGCTCACGATATTAGAGGCTGCCGTGATGATATTAAATGATGCCGCACTGACAGAGATTAACAGAGTATGCAATTAGATTTAAATGCTGTAATTGGAACATGCTGTTAAGTGCCTACCATCAGTCCTGGGTCTCCCCTTATGGCAAAGTCTCTCCTTGGGTTGCTCTGTAAATTTAACACTGTCCTCACCAGTCACAAATGCTCTGTCACTTACACAGAGACAGTGAACTGGCCTGACATTATTATGAAATTGTCATGTATTCTGCTGCACATGTCTGTGATACTTGATAGTTTTGAAATGCTTTCAAATCCAGTTAGGTCTTTTGAGCTTTACAAGTCTATGGGGAGAGGTGAACAGATATAACAAGAGATGAAGTTGAGGCCTAATACGGGAGGGAAGATCTGATCAGGGTCTTTTAAGCTACTCTGTGGATGGATCAGCAATCTAAACTAGGTCTTTTGACTCCAACGTTTATGTGCTTTACACCATGCTATGTTGCCTCCAGTGATTGTGATTTGAAGTTAAATTTTGCTGCTGAACGCTTTTCTTTCAGGAGGTAAAGATCCTTGGTTCAATAACAGGACAAGCTAACTTATTTTGATATCTATTACCCTCATCCCTGTGTGTCTTCGCCAACACTCTGACCTTTATTAACCACTGAAAATACCACAGTGAGATAGTAATCACCATGTGCTTGTGGAGCACCTTCTATGTGTCTAGACATTGGTGAGCACCATTTGAGAACTATAAAAGAAGATCTTAAAATCTCATGGATGATTTCTGACAGCACATGAGACTCAATTTGCCCACTTACAAAGAACAAAAATAAAAGTAATAGCTAACATTTGCCAAGATAATTACTCTATGCCAAGCTTTTAACAGATGTTCTCTAAACACTAACTCTTTGATTTTTAAAGCTCGCTTTCAAACTATTATATGATAACAGGACCCCACAGTGGTGTTATAAAGGTCATTGACAAGTAGAAAGGGTTGATTGGATGAACCTCTGGGGCCACCCTCTGAACTCTACTCAGAAAGAGAACTTGCACATTTGGAGTCTTCGCATTCATGTATTTTTTAGACACTGGGATTTTTAGAAATAATTGATATATTATACATGGTTCAAAACTCAAAAAGTGTAAAAATGTACCAAATGGAAAATCTTTCTCATATGTGAGTCCCCCAACCACCCAGTACACCTCTCACCAAAGGAAAAAAGCAAAACAAAACAATAAAGTCACCACTATTATTAATTCCATGGGTACCCTCTCAGAGATGTTTTCATAAATACAGACGCAAATATGAGTATTTTTCCCATTTTCCATTCCTACCATATACACTGCTCTTCTATATCTTGATTTTTCACTTAAAAATGCAACTTGGAGATCTTCCTATATCAGTTCCTTGAAAAGCTTCAGCTGCATAATTCCACTTAACCAGTTCTCAGTTGATGAATATTTAGGTTGTTGCTAATCTTTTGCTGTGAAGAATAATGGTACGTGTGTCATTTTTCACACAGGCAAATAAATTGATAGTGTAATTTTCTAAGCGTGGAATTATAGAATCAAAGAATAGATGCATTTGTAATTTTGTTTGATACTGTTTAAATTGTACTAATTTACCTCCCACCAGAAACTGAGTGTTTCCACACAGTCTCAGAAACATGAGGTATCACCAAATGTTTAAATTTTTTGCTTTCCCTTTTATAAGAGTCTCTAGTTTTGAACTTTCCTTTTCTCTGGTCTGTGCATACCTTTGCCCATTTTTCCAGGGGATTAATAATTTTTTCCTTGTTGATTTGTGGGAGCTATTTATATATTAGAGACATTAGTTCATTGTCTGTGATAAGTTGCATATATTTTGCCTAGGGTTATTTGTCTGGCTACTGCATTTCACATAATATTGAAAAGAGATTTTTTTGTTTGTTCATTCCTAAAATAACTCTCACATATTTTCTTTTTTTTTTTTTTTTTTTTTTTTTGAGTTGGAGTCTCACTCTGTCACCCAGACTGGAGTGCAGTGTCCGCTCCCGGCCACCGCAGCCTCGACCTGCTGGGCTCCTGCGATCCTTCCACCTCAGCCTTCCAAGTAGCCGGAATTACAGGCATGCGCTACCATGCCCGGCTGATTTTTTTGATTTATTGTAGAGATGAGGTCTTGCTGCCCAAGCGGGTCTCGAACCCAAGCGGCTCAGGCAATTCACTCACCTCAGCCTCCCAAAGGCACGGAAATACAGGCTGAGCCACCGAGCCCGGCTCACATATTTTCTTCTACTGCTTTTATGATTTTGTTTTTCATTTTTAAATAGCTGATTCATTTGGAATTCATCTTGGTATACAGTGCAAATGTGAATTCAATCTTTTTTTCCAAGTGGCTATCTGGCTATCACTGTTATGGACTAATCCACTCTTCCTCCACATACACACTGAGTTGAGCTGCCAATTTTATTATGTACTAATTTCTATATGTATTCAAATTCCATATATTTAGATTTTTATTCTGTTCCATTAGTTTTATGTATCAGCCAGCATCTCACTCTTTGACTAAAGCTTTATAATATGGTTTAACATTTCCTAGAACAGGTGTTCCCTGACTGCTCTTCTTTTTCTGTTTTCTGACTATTCTTACTTGTTTATTTTTTCATAAGAACTTTTTTTTTTTTTTTTTGAGTTGAAGTCTCACTCTGTCGCCCAGACTGGAGTGCAGTGGCCGCTCCCGCCCACCGCAACCTCGACCTGCTGGGCTCCGGCGATCCTTCCGCCTCAGCCTTCCAAGTAGCCGGAATTACAGGCATGCGCTACCATGCCCAGCTGATTTTTTGATTTATTGTAGAGATGAGGTCTCGCTGCCCAGGCAGGTCTCGAACCCGCGGGCTCAGGCAATCCACTCACCTCAGCCTCCCAAAGGCGCAGGATTACAGGCTGAGCCACCGAGCCCGGCTCTCATAAGAACTTTTGAAAAAGCCTTTTGGCACTTGCATTAGAATTACATACAACTTATAAGTTGATGTAGGTTAAAACTACATACTTGTTAGGTTGAGTCTTCCTATCCAACAACTTGATATATGCTTTCTATTAGTTCAGCTCCTCTTCTGTGCAGTTGCACACATGTGTGCATGTGTGTGTGTGTGTGTGTGTGTGTGTGTGTGTGTGAAACACATATAGACATGGGCACATACAGTCATGCATCTGTCACTTAATAACAGAGATATATTCTAAGAAATGCATCCTTTGGCAATGTCGTCATTGTGAGAACATCATGGAGTGTATTTGCATGGAGTGTATTTCATATAGTATAGCCTACTACACACCTAGGCTAGATGGTATAGCCTGTTGCTTGTAGGTGGTAAACCTGTATAGTATGTTACTGTATTGAATACTTGTAACACAAGGATAAGTATTTGTGTATCTAAACATAGAAAGGGAAAAGTAAAAATATGGTATTATAATGTTATGGGACCACTATCTTTTATGTGGATTGCCATATATGCAGTTCATCACTGACCAAAACATTGTTATGCGGTACATGACTGTATATATGTGGTTGGTTGCATTTATACATATGTATGTAATATAGTGTATGCAATCCATAGGGAATGAAATATATGTGATACTGCACCAGATGCCTTTTATTGTCTCTGAGGAATGATTTTAGAGATTTTGTCATTAAATCTATGAATATGCAAAATTTCATTAAAATATGTCTTTATATTGATTTATCCTTATATCCCTGGAATAATGCCTCTTACTCATGGGATGGTATTCTTGAATACACTGCTAATTTCCACTAGCTGACATTTTATTTGGAATGTTTGCATCTTGATTACATAAACTTTTTGAGTGTGGAAATATTGACTAAATGATATTTAAGTTTCTTCAAGTTCTAATATTCATTGAGTAAAATCCAAGAAACAGTATTGGGACAACTAAGTGTCATGCAATTCAGCAATGATTATAAGTGAAAAAATGAATTAAAAGAATTCCTGGTCAGGCACAGTGGCTCAAGTCTGTAATCTCAGCACTTTGGGAGACAGAAGAGAGAAGATTGCCTGAGTCCAGGAATTTGAGACCAGCATGGGTAACTTGGCAAGACCTCATCTCTACAATTAATCAAAAAATTAGCTGGGTGTGGTGGCTCGTGCCCGTAGTTCCAGCTACTTAGAAGGTTAAGGCAGAAGGACGCCTGAGCCCAGCAGGTCGAGGCTGTGGTGGCTGTGAGCATGCCACTGCATTCCAGCCTGGGTGACTCTGACTCAGACAATAAAAATAAAAGAATTCCTTTCCACTCCCTGTGGTTATTACAGTGTCCATCACAACATAGACACATGGACAATATTTGTTAAATGAGTAATAAATGAACAAATATTTACTGGACATTCAAAGGCCCGCTACATTGTGCAAGATACAACACTGACTTACAAGGTCCTAGAGACTAATGTGATGGACTTGAATGACTAGAAAGAACTTGAATGACTAGAAAGAACATGAGAATTTTGACTCAATTATACTTAGAATCTGTATTCCAGCTCTATTCCCTTGGTACATATAAGATCTTTCACTTGACACTTAACTCAGTTTCCTTGTCTGTAAAATGAAAAGAATAATACATACCATGAAGTTTGTGGTGAATATTAAGTGAACTATTCTATGTAATTAGCAAGCATACTGTTTGATGTATAGCAGATTTTTTTAAAATGTACTTTTCTGCCTCACTCTTACATCTCCCTCATTCGGCAAGAATATATACTGTAGCATAGGAAATAAAGCAAGAACACACAAAAACACAACACACACAAAGACTACAGTTTAATAAAATAGCCTAGGGCTGTAGTGGGAGCATTGAGTTTAGAGCTAGACAGGACTGGGTTCTAACTCCAGGTCAGCCCCAGTCTAATTGTGTGACCATAGACATGTTATCCAAAACACTAAATCTTAGTTTCCTTTTCTGTAAAATGGGGATAATACCCTTCCACACAGAGTGTTTGAAGACTGAGACTACACATATGAAGCATCAAGCACAATGGTACCCCCAGAGCCCTTACTCCTTCCTGAGAGTTGCACAGTTGACAGCTGATATATGGATGACCCACTGACTGCCAAAAATTCTCTTCAGCCAGGCCTCCTCCCACAGAGCAGAGAATTTCAGCTGTTTGATCAGGAGACGAGACAACGGGAAGCCCCACCCCACTCCATTTTCTTCCCTGACCTCCAATCCTCCTGGCCATATGGACCACTCATTGTAATACTTAATCATGTGCTGTCATGTATGGTTAACTTAACTTGGTGTATTATGTTCTGCTCACTAAAGCACCCACCTCACACTGTTCTTTTCTCTCTCAAATCATCTCTCATTGGATTGAACTCAATGCCAGTAAGCAATTAGATGATGCAAATCATATGATGTTATGGTTGGAACATACTGAAAGGTGTGATATGAAAGTCTCCTCAACTCCAACTGATTAAATTGTATGAAAAACTCCACTGGGGGATTCTAATTCCCACCACAACATGTCCCACTGGAATGTTTGCTCCCCTCCCGGGGCCTTTGCATGGCTTTCTTTGGTCCCTGAAACCCCCTTCCTCACTTGCTCCCTTCCTGGGTTTTAGTCCTACTCCTGTGATAAAAATTGCAAGTGACTGGCCTCTTCCTCTGAGAAGTCTTCCCTGGCCCCCAGACCAAACCAGCATCCCCATAATCTATATCGTTTTAGCTTTCTGCATCACTCCTTTATTGCACTTGTCATAGCTAGTACTTATTCACACTGGTGATCATTTGAAAAATAAACATTTCTCATCCACTAAGCTATAAAATCCATAAGGCCAGAAGCAGGTCTATTTTTACTCATCCTATTATCACGAGTTCCTTACTCTGCACCTGGGCCACAATTCATTGCTAACTTTAGTAGTTTGTTGAATTAATTGGTTCAAGGATTCAGGAGCTGCTGGGTACTTCCCAGTAAGGCTATGTTTTTACACTCTCTAAATCACTGAATCCTCAGCTCAATCACAAAGTGAGTTTCTGATCTTTTTCTTTTTTTCCAAATATCTTACCTCAATGGCCAACTGCTTACTACTAAGCAACTCCATTTGAACCATGACTTGGGAGGAATCTATCTTTCTGTTTTCTTCTAGGCACGTGATCTACTTCATCTCACTTTCACCCCACCCCCAAGTGTGCGCACCAGACACATGCACACAAGTGTGCGCACCAGATACACACAGTCCTGGGAGTTCCCTCAAGCAACAGGAGACTTCATAGGTGGTTTCTGTATGATGTAAACACGTTCTCTACATTTCAGTTTAATGTGTATGAGGCCATGATCAATCCATGAGTTCTTTGCAAGTCTCGGGTCATTTTGCCTTCAGATCTACTCCTCGCCTTTCCCCTCTCTGTATAACAGAGGCTCACCTCCGCCGGGTGTGGCTCCCAGGAGAAGAACTGCAGAGACCAGGGGCAAGAGGAAGTGAAGGGCCAAAGCAACCCTTAACCCACCTATGTGCTCAAGAATGTCATCATTTCTACAGCTCCACCTCCTGTCTGCCAGACCTGACATGGTCCATCTCTCCCTGGTGGCATCTGCCTTGGGTCTTCAGAAGTATTCTCCTCCTTTGGTCCCTCTAGACTATGGGAGGTAGAAGCTTCCTGCTTTGGCCTTGCCAGCCCTCACTGGGTTCTCTTCTTTTCCATCACCTGTGTAACCAACTTCTTACATTAAATTCCCTCAAAGTGGTTTTTGTTTGCTTAATTGAACTCAGACATGTGAAGATGACAACAGAAAGATAGATTGCCATTTCACCTCGTGTTTATTGATATGCCTTTCATTCTCACCCTAGGATATAGGCACCAAGTGTTATGCATTCACTACATTACCCCACCAACTCCCAAAGCATCTTCTGCATATTAAAACTTCTGTTAATATTTGCTGAATGAATGAATGAATGAATGGAGCCTCAGGAGATGTCATATCTTAAGTGTTTAAAGCTTCTATGTATACCATAAGGTTGTTATACAATAATTAGGATCAGTTGATAAGCACCTTCCTCAATAACATACAAATCGGGAAGTAATGTAATTAATTCAAAAATTACATATGCAATCAAGGTGTGCTTGCTTTTCCATCAATCAAGGCATAATTACTAAGCTGTGAGAAAGCTCAAAAGGAGCTTGTGTAGCCTTTAATGGGGCTTACACAGCATATGACAACTCAGGAATCACCAGAGCATTGTGGAAAGTACTAGACAATTAAGGCTGCTCAAATATCAGGCATGAAAGAAAGTTCTATTCCTTCTCAGACATTATTATCGTTTTTCTAAAATAATTTCTTGAAAAGAAAACCAGGTCTACTACCTGGATGTAATTTCTCACACACACATACCAATTAGAGAGATAGATTAGATACATACATACATATATACATACATGGAATAGGAAGGAGAGAGAGTTAGTGTGTTAGCTTAGCTTGTGTTCCCTTGTAAAACAGAAATCAGAGAAGGACTTATATGTAAGCCATTTTGGGAAGTAATCCTAGGGAGAAGAGGGAAGTTTGAGAGTATATTGGCAAATGTGGAAAAAGCAATACATAATCTCCATTTCATTCTTCAGTCTCTGTTTTATTAGTTTCAGGTCTCCTTGTCATCATGCATTCATTTATTCACTGAGTATTTATTAAAACACTAAGTGCCAGATGCTGTGCCTGGTCTTACAGGTATAGAGGAGTGAAAGGGGAATACTTGCCCTCATGATTGGAAATTAGTCACTATGCTTCTGGAGGCTCCACCTTCAAGGCACTTCAAGCTAGCAGTGTGTCCCTTACATCAGACCTTACAGAATCCACTGACTCCCAATACTCTCAAACCCCACCCACAGCCTGACTGTGTGGGAACCCCTTCCAGAATTCTCTGGCATCGCATGTGTTTAGAGTTCTTCAGAGATACTTTTCTAGATCTTCATGAATATTGCTTAAAAATCTAAAACTTTTTTTTTTTGGAATTGGAGTCTCACCCTGACACCGAGGCTGGAGTACAGTGGCACAATCATGGCCACCCCAGCTTTGACCTATTGGGCTCAGGCAATCCTTTCGCCTCAGACTTCCAAGGAGCCAGAACTACAGGTGCACACTCCCACAGTCGCCTAATTTTTTTGATTTATTGTAGAGACAAGGTCTCGCCAAGTAGCTAGGATTGGTCTTGAACCCACAGGCTGAAGCAATCCACTCACTTCGGCCTCCCAAATTGTTAGGATTACAGGTTAGGCCACCAAGCCCGACCTCATCACTTATTACCATAAATAGCACCGATGCCTCCCTCACTGGCCGATTTTAACAGCGTGGTGCTACAGTAGGTGCCTCTTGCATTTCCACTTTACAGTATTATGTCTGTGCATTGAGGATCTAACTTTCACACCGAATCTTTAGCCAGAAATAATTACCTCAAAGTGAGCAGGAGAGGGAGTAATCTAATATAGTCATCTCTGATACTGCTGATAGCAGTTGAGAATGTTCTGCAGACCTCAGTAAAAAGCCACTGGTGTAAGGTATGCTAGAGCCGGAGAGAAAGGACTCTATGTGTCCTGGCTTAGTCCATCCCAGAGTTTTGCAGATAAAAACTGTGGACAGGCCAGGCTTGGTGGCTCAAGTCTGTAACCCCAGCACTTTGGGAGGCCAAGGAGAGAGGATTGCCGGAGCTCAGGGTTTCGAGACCAGCCTAGGCAACTTGGTAAGACCTCATCTCTACAATAAATCAAAAAATAAGCCAGGCATGGTGGCACATGCCTGTGGTTCCAGCTATTTGGAAGGCTGAGTCAGAAGGGTTGCCTGAGCCTAACAGGTCAAGGCTGCGGTGTCCAAGAGCATGCCACTGCACTCCGGTCTGGGCGACAGAGTAAGACTCCAACTCAGAAAAAAAAATGTGAATAGTATCGTGTTGTAGAAAGAGCCTGGCCTTGGAAGACAGTGTGGTGATTTCTGAAAGAACTAGAAACTGACCTTCCATATGCAACAGTTCCCCTATTGGGAATAAACCTGGAGGAACTCAAATCATTCTACAATAAAGACACCTGCACGTGTATGTTTGTTGCAGCTCTAGTCATAATAGTAAAAACATGGAACCAACCATGCTGCCCATCGAAGCTGGACAGGATTTTTAAAATATGGTACATATACACAGTGGATTATTATGCAGCCATAAAGAAGGATAAAAGTATGGACTTCTCAGCAACTTGGAGGGATTTAGAGTCTATCATACTCAGTGATCTATCCCAGAAACAAAGAACAGAGTGCCATATATTCTCACCCATAAGTGAACCTTGAACAATTATCATAATACTATAAGAAAGGGATTGGCAGTAGTGGAAAACTGTCAGGGGAAGGGGGTGGGATAGGATTGGCAGTTGAGGGAAACTGCTAGGGGAGGGAGGGGCATACCTCATCAGCAAGTATACCTGCATAATTAACATTTGTATACCTAACCCTGAACTGTACCCCACATCTTTATAATAAAATTAAATAAATTAATTAATTAAAAACCTGGCTTTGAAGTCACATATATTAGGGTTCAAATACCCACCAGCCACTAATTCCCTGTGTGATGTCAACCACTTTACTTCTCTAAGTCAAGGTGCTTCATCTAACAAAAGTAGAACTATCACCTAGCTCATAGAGTTTCTGTCATCTTTGCGTTGTTGTTAGCTAAAAAGCGTAGTCTCACCCCCCAAGACTCCCTATTTATCTTCCTTGATTTTATTTTTCTCCTTAGCACTTATCATCATCTGATACTCCATACATTTCTGCGTCTTAATCTCTCTTTTCCTTTGTATGTTGCCACCACTGTAACGGAAACTCCAAAAGGGCAAGGGTTCTTGACTGTTCATTTATTCCTAATCCTTAGTACATAAGGGGAACTCAATGAATATTTGTTGAATAAGTCAGTGAATGAATGAATGAATGAATGAACAAAACATTAAAAGGTACTCATTAAATGTTGGAGGCATGAAGTAAAGGGCCATAGCCTAGCTCAAATAGTCGTCACAATGACACTAGTACCAAATAAAGATAATTCCAACAAGCTACAGCTTTTCTCCATGAGAAGGACTAAGATTTGACTGAGACTTTATTGCAAAGTACTTTTTTTTAAGTGCAGTAAATATCATTCTGGGTGAGTATCTTCTCCCTGGCATCCTAACTTTCTCACAAGTACCCAGCTGGCTGGCAGGCAGGCCCACTTAGTAACACCTCTGACCCTAGAAGAGCAGTTTCCTTAGCTCAAAGCACTTTCAGATACATATTATATTGAAGCTCCATAATCTTTGCAGCAAAAGCCTCTTCCCACCACTTCTATCTTGTGTGTTAGTAAGGAGACAAGGCTAACAGCAAAGCATGTCTCAGAGAGAAATGAGCTCAGCAAACGAAAGAAAATGTGCAAAAACAGATTGAAAGTAAAGCCAATAATGACAATGATGACGACAATGTCTGTTACCATTAATAAGGATCACTCTTAACTCTTAAGATAATGCGTCCTGGAATTCAGCATGTGTTGCACAGAGATGGGGTAGTGGAAGAAGAAAGGGACCCTTGCTAGTCATAGACATTGGCTAACTCAAGACTGGTAGTCAATGGAAGTGATGGGTAAATGGTTATCACCACCTGATAGGAGATGAACAAGTGTTTCTCCAGCAGAATGAGAAAATATCTGTTTCCATTCATCAGTACTTAGGAAGCACCTCTGTTGTTACCAGGGTTAAAAAGATGAGTAAGACATGGAGAGGGGATTGGGCCACACCTGTAACTATCAGAAACTTTTTAGGCTTGCAATCTTCCTTCAAAAGAACAAAAGTCCAATATACAAAACAGTTCAAGGCTGACCTGCTCCAAATTGAAATAGGATGTTTATGGAGGTGAGTGGGGGGAGGAAGGATGAACGGGGACCTTCACTCTTGTGGGTTTCTAAAGAAGCTCTATGGCTTCGTCCTGGATGACCATTCAGGTACTTCTACAGCAGAGATACTAGAATTCTGTGGATGATCCATTAACCCCAATGTGAAAGAGAAGGCGCTGAGGGTTAGAAGACAAGAGGAAAAGGTTCAGCGCTCAGAGGGTCTGTCCTCCAGAAAGGATACTGCTAGAGGATTCCTTAAAAAACAAGAGTTTATGATGGCCAAGGCTTTGGAGTAGAAAACTGTCATGGACACCAGCCATTTATGTTGGCTTCACAGTATAAATCTTATTGGAAGATAAAATTGTGCCTACTTAAAGAATCAGAAATGCTAGATACTTGCTTTCCTGGACTTATTTGCATCTAAGACAGTACTGACTCAAGACGTTAAACACACAAGTAGATGTGTCTCTCCTCTCCTGTCTTTTTCTCTCCTTTTCAAAAACTTTTCTCCTCCCCTCTCCCCTCCTCCCTTCTCCCTATCTCTGTGTCTGAGATTGCACTGCTGGCAAAGTCAAGCAATAGTGGGGGCTCCGACAGCACTTTCCTTATCAAACTATTCCACTAAAAGCTTCAACTCACACCTGTTCTGCAGCCCTCCTACAGTTCTGTGAGCTGCCCGATATGTTTTATTAATAATAAACTCCTTCCCTCTTGTGTCAGCCTGAGTCAGTTTCTGCTGCTTACAGACCAGGCCACAGATAGGAAGATTGGGAGATAGGAACACTTATTCTCCTTCAGAAGCTATTGTCAAGTCCAAGTAGAAAACTGCCTCCAATGGGGCTGCAAAAGGAAAGAGCTGTAGAGTTTCCAGGAATATCACCAGGAAAGAATCCCAGATTCTCTATCTTGCAATATACAGCTTTAAAAACTGTTTTTAAAGTTTTTCTACACTTGAGACCTAGCATTTATGTTTTGGTAATGGTCAGCCAAAGACAGAGACTTCTTCCTGTCCAGAACTTTGGACGATCTAAGAGTCAGATGTTCTGAGAAGCCATTTTTCATGTGGGGAACTCCTTAAAGAGGAATCCAGGTGGCCTTCAGCCTGATAGCCAAGTTGTTGACAAAGCACAAGAGTTTCTGATATTTCCTGGACATCAATCTATATGGCTTTAACAGGATTTTGTTGCATTGAATTTGATATTCCTCCCAAAGCCATTAATCCAGTCTCAGCTACTTCTGTTGGTTGGAATTGACTTGGCAGCTGTACTTAGCAAGGTTCAGAGAGAGGAAAATATCCTCTTGTGTTAATTAAACAAATCTTAACCAGGAAATAAAGTCCTGGTTAGGGAGTTAAGAGTTATGAAATAGGAGTTCCTGTCCTAGACTTGCCAATTTCCAGTTGTGTGACTTTGGTGTTTCTTATCTGTGAAATGGGGAAAATACACTTCATAAAATTCTTGTGGAATATATATATATATATATATAGAGAGAGAGAGAGAGAGAGAGAGAGAGAGAAGAGATGCTGGAAAGTCATATCTATGGATAGCAAATCAGGGAAGTTGCAATCGTGGGAAGAAAGAGCCCTTTGGAGTCAGTAGGTTCTGCTTCCCACCAGCCATGTGATTGTGGACAATCTATTTCAGCTTCCTGAAACCCAATTTTTTAAATCTGTAGCATAGGGACTAAATTGTGAAGAATAAACAATATAACTATAGAAGTCCTGAGTACAATGCCTAGTTCATAGTACAAACCCAGTCAATTTCCTTCCATTTTTCCCTGCTTATCAAAGAAATAAGCTTTCTTACTTACAAAGAAGTAAACCAAGGGTCAGCAAATACAGCCAGCAAGCCAAATGAGCCTGCCACCTGTCTTTATAAGTAAAGATTTATTGACCACAGCAATGCACATTTGCTTACTGTTGTCTACGACTGCTTTAGTCGTTATGGAGATCACATAGTCTGCAAGTCTAAAATATTTACTTATTATTTCTAGAAAAAGTTTGCTTGCCTTTGATAAGTTATGTAAGTCCAACTTCCATATCTACAGCTTTGAAAACATAAAATTGAGAGAATTAAATAATTTGCCTTAGGTCACAAAGTTACTTGGCAAACGAAGGGCAAACTAATGAAGATCTTCAACCGGGAAGTATAGGAGATATTATGCAGGATAGTTAGCAGCTCAGATAAAATGTGGTTCAATCCAAGGTTTGCCACTTGCCAGCTTTGCAATGTTAGACGAGTTGCAAACTTATCTCACATAGTGAATGTAGTATTAATATTTTGTCATAATTGCTCTTTTAAAGTTACATACCTTTGACACACAATGTCTTCTTTTTTTAGTATAACAACTTTATTACCCAAAAATATATAAATTTTGGCATTGTTACTTCAGGCAAAGATATAACCACCTTATTTACTTGACACAAGAGTTTATCTCAGAGATGACCAGATGGAATAGATTTGAATTGCATACCACCTGTGGATGAGCCCAACATATCATACTTTGTGTACAAATGTCAAGAAATTCTTCAGTCTGTAGCTAATGCTGTGAGATTCAGAGTGGATATATCTTACATATATACACTGCAACCTACTCCTCTCTCTTTCCAGGCTTTTTTTTTTTTCCAAACCTTTTAAAGAGTAACTTCTTTCTGTATTGGGATGCCCTGGACCCTTCCTTTGCAAAGCTCTGCTAACAAGAAATAATCTGACCTTAGTCTATATGTATCATCATGAAGCAATATCATTTCTTAGTAAGAACTTGGTTTTTCTATAGAGTAGTTGTAGAACCTATCTGAGTTTGTTTGTTTTTTTTAATATGTGGGATACAATTTAGAATTACTATACAAGTGGTCATCACATAGGTAGAGTTTAGGCATCTGTTTAGCCCCCACTTTGCCAGGTTTGAGATCAGGTACCCTTATTGATGCCATGTGCCACTCCTCCCTACCCTAGCAGTGTCCTGCTCCTGCCAATCCCTTTCTTATTGTATTATGGTAAATGTTCAGTGTCCACTTATGAGTGAGAACATGTGGTACTCAGTTCTTTGTTTCTGTGATAGATCACTGAGTATGATGGACTCAAAATCTATCCAAGTTGTTGCAAAGTTCATAATTTTGTTCTTCTTTAAGGCTGCATAATATTCCATCATATATATGCACCACACTTTTTTAAAATCCAGTTCAGTTTTGATGGGCAGGAGGTTTGGTTCCCTGTTTTTGTTATTGTGAATGGTGTTGCAATAAACATGCATGTGCAGGTATCTTTTTGTAGAATGATTTTAGTTCCTCTGGATATATTCCAAGAAAGGGGATTGCTGGATTGTATGGAAGGTCAATGTCTATTTCTTTTAGGAATCTCCCCATTGTTTTCCATAGAGGTTGGACAAGTTTGCATTCCCACCAGCAGTGCAGAAGTAGTCCCTTTTCTGCGCATCTTTTGCCAGCATCTGTGGTTTTTTTGTTTTATTAATGATAGACATTCTTACTGGAATTAGGTAGTATCTCAATTTGGTTTTGATTTGCATTTCTCTGATGATTAGTGAGACTGAGCACTTTTTCATGTGTCTGTTGGTTACTTGTATGTCTTCTTTTGAGAAGCATCTAGTCATATATTTTGCCCTTTTTTTTTTCTTTTTTTTGAGTTGGAATCTCTGTCACCCAGACTGGAGTGCAATGGCCGCTCCCGGTCAACGCAGCCTCAACCTGCTGGGGCTCTGGCGATTTGTACAAGCAATCATGTTATAACTTCTCTCTGAGGTAAGCACCTGGTGCAGGGATTGGTTTTTATTTTTTAATGAAATATTAAATAGCTTGAAAATAATATTTAGAACATATATATATGTTCTAAATATTATTTATATATATATTAAATTATATATATAATTATATTATATATATATATAAAATTCTTTTTTTTTTGAGTTGGAGTCTCACTCTGTTGCCCAGACTGGAGTGCAGTGGCCATTCCCAGCCGCCGCAGCCTCGACGTGCTGGGGCTCCGGCGATCCTTCCGCCTCACCTTCCAAGTAGCTGGAACTACAGGCGCACGCCACCATGCCCGGCTAATTTTTTTGATTTATTGTAGAGATGAGGTCTCATCAAGTTGCCCAGGCGGGTCTCGAATCCGTGGGCTCAGGCAATCCACTCACCTCGGCCTCCCAAAGCACGGGATTACAGGCTGAGCCACCGAGCCCGGCTTATTTTGCCCATTTTTTTTTAATCAATATTTTTTATTATGATTTTGTGGGATACAGTTAAGGGTTAGGTGTACAATTATGTTTCATTCAGGCACCCTGGTGATAAGAATTTTGCCCATTTTTTAATGGGGCTGTTTGTTTTTATCCTTTCAACAAGTTTGAGTTCCTTGTAGATTCTGGATGTTAGGTCTTTATCAGATATGCAGTTGGCAAATGTTTTTTCCCATTCTGTGAGCTATCTCCCTACTCTCTCGATGGTTTCTTTTGCTTTGCAGAAGTTTTTCAGTTTGATAAGGTCCCACTTGTCTATCTTATCTCTTATGCCATGGGCTTTTGGGGTTTGATCAGGAATTGATTGCCTATTCTGAGTTCCATAAGAGTGTCTCCTGCATTTTCTAAGACTATTAATGTTTGAGGTTTTACGTTTCGGTCTTTGATCCATTTGGAGTTGATTTTTGTGAATGGTGATAGGTAGGGATTCTGTTTCATTCTTCTGTGCGAGGTCAACCAGTTTCCCAGAACCATTTACTGAATAGATTCTCCTATCCCCAGTTGTTGTTGGTGGAAGCTTTGTTGAAGATGAGTTGGTTGAGAAATTGAAGTTTTGCTTCCAGAATCTCTATCCTGTTCCAATGGTCTATATGCCTGTTCTTGTACCAATACCAGGCCGTTTTGTTTATTGTAGCCTTATAAAAAAGTTTAAAGATTGGAAGTGTGATACCTTCCACTTCATTTCTTTTACTAAGGATTGTTTTGGCTATTCGTGGCCGTTTATGTTTCCATATGATTTTCTGTATTATTGTTTCCAGGTCTGAGAAGAATGATGCTGGTAATTTTGTGGGTATTGTGCTGAATCTGTAGATTGCCTTTGGTGGGATGGACATCTTAAAAATGTTGATTCTATTAATCCATGAGCATAGAATATTCTTCCATTGGTTTGTGTCATCTTTGATTTCTTTGAGTAGTGTTTTATACTTTTTGTTGTAAAGGTCGTCTCTGGTTAGGAAGATGCCAGGGTTATTTTGTGTGTGTGTGTGGCTATTATGAATGGGACTGTGCTTTTTGTTTGCTTCTCTGCCTGTATGTTGTTGGTATATAAGAATGCAACTGTCCTTTGCATGTTTATTTTGTATCCTTAGACTTTGCCAAAGACCCTTATCAGTGCAAGGAGGTTTTTGACAGATTCTTTTGGATTTTCAGGGTATAGATCATATCACCAGCAAAGAGAGATAATTTGACTTCTTTTCCTATTTGGATACCTCTGATTTTCTTCTCTTGTAAGATTGCTCTAGCTAGAACTTCCAACACTATGTTGAACAGGAGGGGTGAGAATGGACAGCCTTGTTTTATTCCCGTTTTCAGGGGAAATGCTTCCAATTTCTGTCCATTTAGTAATATGTTGACTGTGGGTTTATCCATGCCGAAAAAAAAAATAAACAACCCCATTACAAAATAGGCAAAAGATATGAATAGACACTTCTCAAAAGAAAACATATGAGCAGCCAACAGATACTTGAAAAAATTCTCAGTCTCACTAATCATCAAAGAAACGCAAATTAAAACTACACTGAGATACCACCTAACTCCAGTCAGGATGGCCATCATCAATAACTCAAAAAACAACAGATGCTGGAGAGGACGCAGGGAAAAGGGAACACTTCTACATTGTTGGTAGGAGTGTAAACCAACATAACCTTTGTGGAAAATAGTTTGGTGGTTCCTAAAAGATCTAAAAATCGACCTTCCATATGACCCTGCAATCTACCTACTGGGAATATATCTGGAGGAACGCAAATCACTCTATGAAAAAGATACCTGCACAAGTATTTTATTGCAGCATTGTTCACAATAGCAAAAATATGGACCAACCATGCTGCCTACCAAAAGAGGACTGGATAAAAAAAAATATGATACATATACACGATGGAATATTATGCAGTCATAAAGAAGGACAAAATTGTGAACTTCACAGCAACTTGGATGGACTTAGAGTCTATAATACTGTGTGATCTATCACAGAAACAAAGAACTAGTATCACATGTTTTCACTCATATGTGGACCTTGAACAATTATTGTAATACGACAAGAAAAGGATTGGCAGTAGCAGGAAACTGCTGGCGCGGGGGATGGGGGAAGGGAGGTGGGATTGGCAGTAGTGGTTTATCGTAAATAGTGCTTACTGTTTTGAAGTATATTCCCTCTAGCCTAGGTGTTCAAGGGTTTTTTTTAGCAAGAAGGATGCTGTATTTTATCAAAAGCTTTTCCTGCATCTAATGATATTATCATGTGGTTCTTGTTTTTACATTTGTTGATGTATTTAATTATATTTATGGTCTTCTGGATGTTGACCCAGTCATGCATCTTGGGGATGAAGCCTGCTTGGTCATGGTGGGTGATTTTTGAGATGTGTTGTTGGATTCGATTTTTTAGAATCTTGTTGAGTATTTTTGCATCTATGTTCATCAGGGATATTGGCCTGTAGTTCACTTTTTTTAGTTGAATCTTACCCAGTTTGGGTATCAGTGTGATATTATCTTCATAAAAAGATTGGGAAGCATTTCATCTTTTTCATTTTTCTCAATTTCCTGGAATACTTTCAATAGGGTTGGTATTAGCTCCTCCTTGTGTATTTTGTAGAATTCCACTGGAAATCTGTCTGGTCCAGGGCATTTTGTTTTGTTTTGTTTTGTTTTGTTTGTTGTTGTTGTTGCTGTAGTTTTCTTATAACAGAGTCAATTTCTGGGTTGTATTGTTCTGTTTAGGATCTCAATTTCTTCTTGTTTCAACCTTGGGAAGTTGTGTGATATCAGAAAGTTCTCCATTTCATTTAGGTTGTCGAGTTTGTTTCCATACAGGTGTGCATAGTAATCTAATAATCATTTGTATTTCTTCAGGGTCAGTTGTGACTTGATCTTTTGTTGTTTCTGGTTGCGTTTGTTTGGGCTTTTTCTCTCTTTTTCTTGGTCATTCTGGCTAGGGGTCCATCAATCTCGTTTATCCTGTCAAAGAACAGCTTTTTGTTTCATTGATTTTTCTATGGTTATTTTTGTCTTCTACATCCTGTATTTGGGTTTTTACTTTGGTGGTGTGGATTCTTCTGCTGAAGTTAGGGTTTTGGTGGTCTTATCTTTTCCAGTTCCCTTCAGTGATTTGTTAGGCTGCTAACTTGTTCTCTTTCTATTTTCTTGATATGTATTCGTAGAGAGACAAATTCTCCTCTTAGTACTGTTTCCATGGCATCCCAGAGGTTTGAAAAGAAGTTCCTTCTTTTCATTTGTTTCTAGGAATTTTTTCATTTCTGTTTTGATTTCTGTATTGACCCAGGAGTCGTTCAGCATCGTGCTATTTAGTGTCCATGTCTTTGTGGGTTTGGGAGAAATTTTATTGGTTTGACATTTATTTTTATTCCACTGTTGTCTGAGAAAGTGCCTGGCAGTATTTCTTTGTTTGTTTGTTTGTTTGTTTGTTTGTTTTTTCAGTTGGAGTCTCACTCCATCACCCAGGCTAGGGTGCAGTGACACATTCACAGTCACCCAAGCATTGACCAGCTGGGCTCAGGTGATCCTTCTGCCTCAGCCTTCCAAGTAGCCAGAGCTATGGGCATGCACTACCACACCTGGCTAATTTTTTGATTTGTTGTAGAGATGAGGTCTCACTAAGTTGTCCAGGTTGTTCTTGAACCCGTGGGCTTAGCCAGTCCCCTCACTTTGGCCTCCCAAAGTGCTGAGATTACAGGCTTGAACTACTGTTCCTGGCCAGCAGTATTTTCATCTTGTGAAATTTGCTTATGCTTGATTTATGGCCAAAGATGTGGTTGATCTTGGAGTATGTTTCCATGTGGTGATGAGTAGAATGTATATTCTGTGGTTGTTGGGTGGAAAGTTCTATAGGTACTACTAAGTCCATTTGGTCAAGTGTCAAGTTGAGGTTCCAGGTCTCTTTGTTGATTGTTTGCCTCGATGTTCTATCTGGGGTTGTTAGTGGGTATTTAAGTCTCTAGCTATGATTGTGTTAGAATCAATATCTTTTTTTTAGTTTACTTAGTAGCTGCTTTATAAAAGCTGGTGCTTCTGTGTTAGGTGCATACATGTTTAGGATGGTATTTTTTGTTGATGGATCAAATCTTTTATCATTATATGGTGTCCTTCCTTATCTTTTTAAATTTTTGATAGTTTAAAGGTTGTTTTGTCTGGCATTATGATAGTGGCTCCTGCCTTCTTCTGTGAGCCTTTCACCTGGATATTTGTTTTCCATCCTTTAAGTCTGTGGGCATCCTTTGTGGTAAGATGTGTTTCCTGTAGACAGCATATTACTGGGTCATGGTTTCTTATCTAGTTTTCCATTCTATGTCTTTTCAGTGGTGCATTTAGCCCATTCACATTTAGGCTTGTTATTGAAATGTGAGAGTTTGTCTGTCATAATGTTCTTATATGGCTGTTTTGTTGTCATTTAGCTTTTGTATTCACATATGTGTATGCTTTCATTTTTGCAGGTATGCTGTGTTTGTTTCTGATCTTGTGAAGTATATGGTCTTTCTTTTGTTTCTTTTTTCTTCTGTGCACAGCACCTTTTAAAGTGTCTCCTGTAAAGCTGGTCTCAAAGCAGCATATTATCTTAGGGATTGAATGTCTGGGAAAGGTCTTAATTCCCCCTCACTGATGAAGCTTGGCCTGGTTGGGTAGAAAATCTTGATTGAAATTGTTTATTTCTGAGAACATTAAAGATTGGGGTCCAATTCCTTCTAGCCTGTAGTGTTTCCGCAGATAAGTCTGCTGCAATTCTGAATGGTCTCCCCCAGTAGGGAGTCTGACATTTTCCTCTTGCTGCCTTTAGAATTTTTTCTTTTATACCTACTTTGGGTAGGCAAATTACTATGTGTCTAGGGTTTAGTCTTCTCATAAGATGTCTTGCAGGGATTCTCTGAATCTCTTGTGCTTGTATAGTCGTGTCTCTGGCCAGATAAGGGAAATTTTCTTGAATGACCTCATGTAATGTTTGTTACATTTTTGTTTCTCTTTCTATTTCAGGTATTCCTATCAGATGTAGGTTTGGTTTCTTGATAAAATCACACATCTCTTGGAGAGTTTCTTCCATCTTCTTAAGTGTTTTTGTTTGCACTTTTAATAGATTGGGTTAATTCTATAGTTTGGTCTTCCAGCTGTGAGATTCTTTCTTTTGCTTGGTCAATCCTGCTTCCTATGCTTGTCAGTTTGCATTTATTTCTTGGATGTAGTTTTCTGTTATTTCTAAGCATACTTTCTTGAGTTTGTCCAGCTCTGCTGAAATTTCATTTCATTTTAGTCCTTGCATTTCTTGATATTTATGCATTATAGCCAACGATTCTCTGATCTCTGTAAGTAACTCCTGGATACTGTCCTTCTCAGAGAGAGCCATTGTTTGTGCCCCAGTGGCTGTTCTTTCTGGCACTGACTTTTTTCTAGGGCTCTGGTTATCAGCAGTTCTTCATTGATTTTTCTTCATTTGGAGCAGTTCTCCTATCTTTCTCTTTAATTATGTTGCTCAGTGGAAAAGTGAGAAGTGGTCACTTCTGATATTTGCTCTACCTTTTGTCCTTCTTGGAGCTGGGGTCTCCAGGTTTGTTTAATTATAAAGTAGGGCTTTGGGTGGGGTATTGTGCTGTCTCTGTACAACTTTTAGCACTTACTAGAGGATAAGGTGGGCTGCAATGATTCAGAGCCTATTGCCAGGTCATAATGTTGGCTATCTGGTGAATGGGCCAGCTTGGACTCACTCTTCATCTCTGCTTGATGACCTTACTGTGGATATGCATGCATTACCCCTGAATCCAAGACAGGATATAAGAGGGAAAAGAGGGAGGAGAAGAATGGGAGGAAAAGGGAAAGGAGGAGAAAGAAAAAGAAGAAAGAAAAATAGGCAAAGAGAAATAGAAAAATACACACACAAAAAAACCAGAAAAAGAGCAAAGAAAGAGAAATACAAGAAGGAAACAAAGGAGAAAAATCAACCAACAAACAAATCAACCAGACAAGATAATCAGATAAACAAACCAATACCACCACCAGTCTCTTTCATGGTCAGTTTCACTGTCTGCATCTATCACCCAGCAGCTGGCTCAGGGCAGAGGGTGGATTGTCTGGGGTTCCACATCCACCACTACCTGCCAGTGCTTGTGCACTGGGTACAATGTTCTCTGAGGTCGCAAAGAGAAGCCCCAACTCAGTGCAGAGATCAGCGCCTGGTCTCAAGATGCAGTTCTGTTGTTCCACTGAGGCCGCCTTGGAGCATTTTTCTGCCCATGCATTAGAGAGTCTGCTCAGTTTCTTTGTCAGGAGCTATTGCTCCCTTCCCAACAGTTATCAGTCTCTGGATCTTGGGATCTGGTGGCAGGGCTCTGGAGCCCCATGCAGGCTTGGGGTGGGCTCTCCCCACTACTTTCTTAGGAATCTGCCCAGGTATCTCTCTGCATTCCCTCTGCAGTCCTCACTGCCAACATTCACCTTTCTCCAGCAGATTTTCCCAGGAAAAACTCTCAAATTGTCTGTTTCTAGGTCTCCCACTCCAATTGCATGTGTCTGTGTTTGGTCCAGTATGGGAATAGGGTGATCTGTTTCTCAGGTATTGTGTACTTGGAGTATCCTCTCTGGGCAAACGATGATCATTGTCAGATGAGTGAGGAGATAACCTCTTGGTCTCAGGATACAGGCTATTTGGGAAGCAGGCAGTTCAGAATTGGGCAAGATAAAGCAGATCACTGCCCAGTCTTGGGACAGAGAAAATGACGAAAGTCCATGTTTTTTTCTTCCAGCATGGCTCAGCTCCAGAATTCCTCCCTCTGCTTTCTCCATGGTCCCTACAGCCCGTGCCTGTTGCTGCAGGTTATGGTGTGGGCCAGATGCCAGCTGATCTCTTCTGCCTTTTCCTGAGATATGCCCCAGGCATGGTGGATCCTTCTGCACACCGCAGGTACTGAATTCAGAGCAGTGGCAAATTGTAGTCATTCTGTAGAGGTCCCGAGGCACTTGATCCTTTGTCTCCCCTCAGTAGGACATTCATTCACCCACTTGGAAACAGAAATAGATGCAGATTCTTTTTTTGTGCACTCACCTATGCAGAGACTCTCACACTCTGACCGAATCCAGCATCATCTTGCCCCCCATCTGCTTTCTGAGATTTTTAAGCCTTTTTGGTCATTTTATACAATTTCAAGAGCATTTTACTTTTTCTTGAAGAAATAAACAGAGACCACCAAAATGAGAACAAATAGAGGCTATTTATTCAGGAGCTTGCTATAAAAAAGAGTCAGTCACCATCACTTGTGTTTAGTGGAGATTCAAAGGCAGGCAGGAGAGCAGGAGAGTTGTATAGTGAAAAAAAAAAAAGAAAATAGGACAGCTTCAGGTATGTTCTAATTGGAGGTTGTTGGCATGGTAAGTTGGTGGCAGGTTACTAAAAGTGGAACACATTATATGATTTTTTTTTTTTTTTAGGGAGCATATTTGGCTTTCTTTAATTGGCCCTGAAATGGAAGTGAGGAGCCAAAATAGGAGAGCTGATTGACACTGATAGAATCTGGCCTGTTTTAGGTCAATTGATGCAAAGGTTGTGATTTGCTTTCCTGAATCAATTGTTGCAGAGTTTTGGGTCAGTGTTCTGTTGTCATGTATGATCTGGTCACTGTTCATTTGTGTGGATACTGTTCCCCATTCCTCCCTTTCGGTCATTCTCTCACTTGCAAGAAGTTGATCAATTCAAGGAAGACTAGAGATCTATATCTTCGCTGGTGGGATATTGTCCACTCGTCTTTATACTCAACTATATCGCACAATCTTCTTGATCTTTTTATTGTTGTATCATCATGATGATCATTTGATGAGACTGCTGCAGCACAGAAGCATTTAAGACTCTGGATAGGATGTAATAAACCAGAATTATAGCCACTATGACAAAAACAAGAATAAGTAATCGTCCATTAAGATGGTTGGAGCCAGGAACTGCAACTGCCCGATTCAGGCAATGAGAATAAACCAGAGGCCATGAGAATCAATCTTAGAGAATCGAGTCACTTTTTCTTTAAAGTGAAGTATAGTCTGCTTGACTTTGCTTGCTTCACTGATCTAAGCAAGCAAGAAGTATTAACAATGGTACAAAATCACCATGACAGGCCAAAAAGAAATCTAGAACAACAAAATTGTCTATCATTACTCCAGCCAATAAGTTGAGATTGATGTATATTCTATATAAGATGAGAGTGGTATAATTAATTAATAACTCCTTCTATATCAAAACTTGACTAGATTTTTTTAGAATATGGTACATATATGCAATGGAGTTTTACACAGCCATAAAGAAGGACAAACATATGGATATGGAATTCACAGCAACTTGGATGGATTTAGAGTCTATCATACTCAGTGATCTATCACAGAAACGAAGAACAGAGTACCACAAGTTCTTACTCATAAGTGGACCCTGAACATTTACCATTTACCATAATACCATAAGAAAGGGATTGGCAGTAGCAGGATATTGCTGGGGTGAGGAGGAGACATAACATCCATAAGGGCACCTAATCTCAAACTAGGCAAAGTGGGGACCAAAGAGAAGCCCAAACTTTACCTGCATAATGACCACTTGTATATCTAATCCTGGATTGTACCCCATATCTTTAAATAAAAATAAATTAATAAATAAATAAAAAGAAGAAAAAACTCATTCTAAAGTTAGTGATGTTTCTGGTATTTTCTATTTGTATGGTTCTCACCATTGAGAACATTGCGCTATTCCTCCACACAATGAGTAAATAACTCCCCCAAGTAGAGGGATTGTTTTGGAGTTCACATCTGAGTTGACATTTCCAGCCTCACTGTCATACAATTAAGGTTTCTGCATAATGGCAAGCCTCAAAAGACTATTCCTAAAATGTGTGAGATATTAGTCTGAGTAAAAGAGGATGAGGAAATCCTCACCATAAAGTACATGATGAGGCATTCAGACATCCAGGGGGTTTAATTGCTGTTTATGATACGAGGTCAGAACCAAGACTTTACTTTAGCTGGATTACACATTTATATCGTTATTAGTCTCTTCCAGGTGGCAAATATTTGGCCAATCACTATAAGAAGGTTGTTGAATTCAAATTTATATTATCTGAATTCTAATCAATAGATTGCAATAATCTATTCCTTTTCTAGGGAAAAGAGGGCCACTAGAAAAGTCACAGGTTTGTTTATTTTAGGACGTAGATGCAAATGAAAATGAAATCATCTGCAGGTCTTTATGGTATTACTTGATAAAACTGAAATTGCCCTAAGATTTTTGTTAATCAATGAGGGCTTATTGGTTAATGGTATATCCAAAAGTTGGTAAGGTTGAAGGCAGAGCTACTGTTTGGAATAATCTAAGAATAAGTTAGAATGAGAATATTCCTATCTAATAAAAAAGAATGAAAAGAGAAAATAGGCCATTATGGGTAGACAACACTAAGGCTAAGCATTTATAAGCAAGCAGATAAAAAACAAAATAGGAATTATACAGGGGTCCATGTCTAACATCTAGGGTGGGAGCAGCCCATTATCTGAGGTCATCAGGTTTTGGTTTAGATATCTACTTCCAAAGATCAGACGCTTCTAGAGAATCCCTGACAATCCTCTTTGAGGCTCCCCATTGGAGTAGCCTTCCAATTATGTGGCGTTCTGCATTGCTTCTTTAATTGTAAAACATAAGCCTAAGGATTGATTTCCTAGAGTTTCACTGCTGTATTTGTTGTTAAAGTACCTTCCAATGAGGTTTGATACACTCGTGTGTCTCTTCCAATAGATGAAATTTCCTCATAGAAGGTCATGAAAAGTTTTCTTTGGTAGAAGTGTGGAAGGGTGGCCTTAAAATATTAGTGGCAGAACTGGGCAAATATCAGCACATGAGTCCCTTACAACATTTTTCCATGTCTTCATGCAACAGAACAGAGTGTAGTATTAGAGGTGAAATCTATTGATTCATGGACCTTCCAGTTACCAGTTCATAAAGAGGAAACTGACTGTCCCCAGGAGAGTGGATCACAGGGCCATAAGTGCCAGTAGAAATACCGTTGACCAAAGAAGCAAAAGGGGTTATTGAAAGATTTTATAATTAGTCTAATTTTAACTTAAGAATTCCATTGATTCTTTCTTCTTTTCCAGGAGATTCGGGTGAAGAAGGCAATGTAAATTTTCAGTTTTGATAATACCTTGCAAAGTTATTTTATAGTTGTTTCCATAAAGTGTATGTCTCAGTCATCTACTATAATATACAAATTGAAATACCCCCGGTTGGAAACAAGAAAGCAAGCAGTTTTAGCAACTGAAAGGGCTGATGCTTTTTGGCAAGAAAATACTTCAACATCAACAGATTCTGAAAATAGACATATAATAACTAAAACATATTTAAACTCCATGGAGAGTGGAAGCTGGAGGAAATCCAGTTCTTTTTGCATGGGCCTCAACCTTTATAATAGCTACCTCTCTGGGAAGTAGAAGTAGCATCTAAAAATTCCCTAACTTGTCCATTTTTTATGAAGTTTCCAGAGGAGATGAGAAGCCCTTTGTTTCCAAAGCATCTCAAAGTATAGTATTACTCCAAAAACATATCTGTTATTTTATATACATTTACACTCTGGTCTTTGTCTAGCTTACAAGCTCTAGTAAATACAATAAGTTCTGCCATCTAGGATGATTTTATCTTAAGTAGATAACTGTATTTTAAAGAAGAGCTTTAATTGGTGATAGCATATCCTGCCTGACAACCATTACCTTCTGTTTTAATTACGATTCATTGATAAATAATATTAGGACAAGGTTTTCATGGGAATATCTTATAAATCTGAGTAAAATAAAGATAACTGATGTAAGAGAATGACAAAGTTTCCTCTTCTTCCACTGGATGTAGAAGAGTGGCCAGATTCAGGGTATTCTGGTGGTGAATAGTAATAAGAGAGGGAGCAAGTGAGCAAATCTTGTTAGTAGTTATTTAGATGGCTAAAAGTGTTGTGCATTGTCAGTCACTAGGAATTCTCCATGGAGTCAAGCAGGGAGACTAGAACTAGTTCATCAGAAACATGAATGAGTTTTGTTGCAGCAGCTACTGCCCAAAGATAGGAGGATAAGCCGTTGTCATGAGATCAAGTGATGACTCCCATTAAGTTGAGTTAAAATCTAAGCATTTGTCCAGACTGTTCATGCACAAAAAGAACAATGTAGTTATGGATACCTGAGGAAAGAGACTTATAGAGCCTTCTTCAAGTTATAGAAGACTTGTGTATGTTTTGGCTCCCAGAGGATCGAGTCTCCTACCGAGAACTTAATTCATCATTAAGTATCAGAATCTCGGGGGAGAGGGGGAATGGCACTCTTCTGCATTATCCAGTTAAACTTAGAGATGCTTTCAATTGTTATTTTAAAAATAGTGAGATGTTTAGGATCATTCTGATGATCTTTAGTCAGTCAGAAGATTTTGATTTTCCCTCCATAGCTAGGTCTGGTCCTAAATAATGGGTTACATTTTGGCAAAATTGTAGTTTTATCTTCTGGAACTTTATGTCCCTTTCCACTTAGGCTAAGAGTAAGTAACCAGGATCATTTTTATAGTCTTCCTTGTTCTGTGAACAAAGCAGAAGATCATCTATAAAAATAATCCAGAAAATTGAGATCTTTTAAGTATTGATTGGGGACCTAGAAAAACAGGAAGTAATTTCAGTGAACACTCGGGGCATGACTGTCCAAGTACTTTGCCATCCTCCCCAGGTGGAGACAAAAACGTTTTGTCTGTCTTTGACTATAGGCAAACTGAAAAAGGCAGTACAAAAGTCTGCTAGAGTGAAGCAAAAGGCTAAGGATGATATCTGGTTTAGGTATTACCAGAAATCAAGAAATCACCGTTTTGTTTATGGTTTTGAAATCCTGAGCAAAGCAAAATGTTTATTCATTTGTGGGTTTTTTGTTTTCTACTGGAAAGCCTTCAATTATAGGTTTGATTTTTTTTCCTCTTTCTTCAAGAAATATTAGGGAAGTTTGGGTAACAGTTTGGTAGCCACTGAACTTTAATAGGTCTATTTCAATTATTTTTTCCTCAGTGGAATTTTTAGAGAGCGTCAAGATCTTTACCTGGGGTATATACATCAACTGTAATGAAGGAAACAAAGGTATATCTAGAGCAGACACGATTTGATTATGAATAGAGGAGTCCTCTAAAACTTAAAGAAATTGTCCCTCTGGTGGGCATTTAAAATTACAATTCCCTGTAATCCCAGCGCTTTGGGAGGCCAAGGCAAGTGGATTGCCTGAGCCCGCAGGTCTGAGAGCAGTCCAGGCAACTTGCTGAGACCTCATCTCTACAATAAATCAAAAATGAGCCGGGTGTGGTAGTGTGCGCCTATAGTTCCAGTTACTTGGAAGACTGAGACAGAAGGATCACCAGAGCCCAGCAGGTACACACTGGGGTGGCTGTGAACATGCCACTGCACTCCAACCTGGGCGACAGAGTGAGACTCCAACTCAAACAAAGAAAAAAAATTACAATTCCATTTGTAAAGTAAGTCTCTCGTTATATGTGTGAAGATGGTATCACAGAGCAGGAATTAATGTTTTTTAGTTAGGACCCAAGAGTTATAGTTAAAGACTAGGAGATAGGGAATCTGCATTATTTGAAATACCCACCACCTGTGTGGTATGTTGACTCCAAGGAAGAAGTTGAACCAAGGTGGCAGAGTTCAATGTAGAAAAAGTAGCACATATATCTGCCAGGAATTGGTGAGGTTGGTTATTTATATTTATAGTTAATTTGTCTTCTAAGGGAGAATGTTGAGCTTTTTTTTTTTTTTCCTTCCTTAGGGCACACGCATTGATCTGCATTGAGGAATTTTTCTTTGTCTTTGTTTTTCTTTTCCAAGATGAGACAATTTTGTTTCTTTTATTCCTTCTGTTTACAATTTCCACATTTATCCTTGTTAGTAGGTGGTCTGTTAGAAAGTAATCCATTCAACTATTTGGTCTACAAGGCCCTAAGTTTATTTATTTATTTGTTTTCCTGTCTCATTTTTGTTCCAGAGCCCCTTCAAAATGTTCTACGAGGTGTTGAAGTTCAAGCAAAAGAGTTATTTCCCATTCTTCTTACTTCCGTTTTCTAATTAGGTCCCCAGTAAAAGGGCTGCCATTACATTGACATATACTTTAACTTCCGAATATTGTTAAAAGATATTTTCTGGTCTATCACAAAATCTTCTGTAGTTTCATCTTTTCTCTGTTTGCATGATTTAATTGTAGTACAACTGATTTTTATTGGAAATGCTGGCTTTAAGGAAATCTTGTCCTGCTTTCCTTGCCTTTCTTTGACCTTGAGATTTATTGTGAAAAGAGAGATCCTATAGATCATTTCTGGATCAGTTTAATTCTTTTTGCCATCCAGGATTCAGTATCTAGGATTCCAATCAAAATGTGCCCAAGTAGATATAAGTCAGGTAACTCTATTGAGTGTGGACAGGTTATACATACTCAAAACAATTCTAAATTCTTCTATAAATAGCAGATGGTTATGTCTGGATTCAGGAAAAATTTTTTTTTTATCGCAAAGTCTGGTCCAAAATTTTAATTTGTAATTTCAACATGTATCGCATGAGTTTGAGGGAGCATCAAACTAAATCCAATTGCCAAAAGCCTTGTTACAGTCTAAAGCACATTAACTAAAACGTGTACATTTTTTAGTGTTCATGATAAACGTAGTTATGACCTTATGACACTTTCGGCATTCTTTAAGAAATTCAGCTTTACTATAGAAATGTTTAGGTTACACTTGTGCTCAAGTAATAATAAAATATTTGTTCTTTTGTGATCTCATACATTCTCTCAGGTCTGGCCCATCTCCTGTACTCTTGGAGTGACCTTTGGCTACGTGACTGGCCTTATTATTTCACCACTCTGGATATACTAGAATAGAAAGCAACTTACATACAAGAACAACTAATTAGAGCAAAGGGAGAAGATATTTAGTTGTGCAGTTCCATTTACAGCACTGTTTTTTATGTAGTTACAACATGATGTGATTGTAGCTTTTTAAACTATGAAACACCTGAGAGATTGTACTTTCTAGTTGAAATAAAGTATTTATAATACTTTATTTTGGCTTCAGATGCTGTTTACTGCTTCTTAGACCTTTGAGAAACATTCTTAGTGAACTTTATAGAATTCTGAGGGCACATTTTGGTTTTTTTTGTTTGTTTGTTTTCTTTCACATTTGAACTACCTTGTTATCTACAAGAGGTCTGGGTGTAGCTATAGTGTTTCAAATGCTTTCAGCAGAAATGGACAGTTGTCTTGGTCACTGAAGATATTTCTCACGTAATCAAACGATGGAAATTCTTAATTATAGTTTTTAATTCATCTTGGGTCTGAGATATCAATTCTTACTGTATCTCACATATCTGACTCATGGGCAAGATAGATTTTTAGAGGCAACTGACATTTTGAAATCTTTAGGAAAAAGTAGGGCACCCAGACAAGGTGAAGAAGTAAGATGAGTAAGAAAGATGCAGAAGGAGAGAGATTTTAAAAATAGAAGGGAAGCTGGACATGGGGGGGGTAATTTGAAAACAAGGAGGGGGATGATTTACTCAGGAAAATAAATATAGTATGTTGT
Organism: Carlito syrichta; assembly: GCF_000164805.1. Classification (NCBI taxonomy): domain Eukaryota; kingdom Metazoa; phylum Chordata; class Mammalia; order Primates; family Tarsiidae; genus Carlito; species Carlito syrichta. The sequence continues at coordinate 196,348 of NW_007250791.1, read as the reverse complement.
TACCTAACTTTGTCAAATTGGTCATTTGCTTTGGCCAAAACATCTTTTAGAAAAGTTGTTTTTTATAAGAATTTTGCTTTGAGGCTTCTGCATATCAATTAAACTAAAAAAGCTCAAATCATCCTTGGTAAAGTTATGCTATTTAGAAATAAGCACAAAAACTAGAACTGTAATGAGAACACATACAACACACAGTTTTGTTTTCAGAGTTGGGAGGACATCTACTTAACCTCATGAGAGCTGGCAACAGTCAATTGAAATTGATGACTTTGCACTTCATCTCAGAACCCCAACCAGACAGTTGGCTGTCTCTAAATGCAGGTATCACCCTGACAGTCATGAAACCAGAGATAAGAGTCTTTCTGCATCAGAGTCAAGCT
>NW_007250791.1:174347-195948 GCF_000164805.1 Carlito syrichta | reverse complement strand
GGGGGGGTAATTTGAAAACAAGGAGGGGGATGATTTACTCAGGAAAATAAATATAGTATGTTGTTACCTAACTTTGTCAAATTGGTCATTTGCTTTGGCCAAAACATCTTTTAGAAAAGTTGTTTTTTATAAGAATTTTGCTTTGAGGCTTCTGCATATCAATTAAACTAAAAAAAATGCCACCCATTAAGCCTGAGGATCTTAATTCCTTTTATTCTCTAAAGAATCTCTCAAATGAACAATATTGTTCAAGTTCAAACATTCCCCAAGAGTGGCCACTGAAAGCTCAAATCATCCTTGGTAAAGTTATGCTATTTAGAAATAAGCACAAAAACTAGAACTGTAATGAGAACACATACAACACACAGTTTTGTTTTCAGAGTTGGGAGGACATCTACTTAACCTCATGAGAGCTGGCAACAGTCAATTGAAATTGATGACTTTGCACTTCATCTCAGAACCCCAACCAGACAGTTGGCTGTCTCTAAATGCAGGTATCACCCTGACAGTCATGAAACCAGAGATAAGAGTCTTTCTGCATCAGAGTCAAGCTCTCAGGATGAAAAAAATAATAATCTAGCAAAAAAGAGAACTTGGTGAGCATCGACAAAATTTGTCTATATGGATGCTGATCCAGTGAGAACCACAAGGTTACCAATCTATGAGGCTGGCTCAATCAACAGGCCCACAGAACTGATGTAAAAAAATTTTTTTTAAACTGAAAAAGAGCAAAAATGGATGAAAATGAATGACCCGATTCCACTAAGAATGCTAAACAAGTGGGACCAATAACAAAACCCAGGCACTAAACTGAGAATAGATAGTCAAGGAACTCAACACAAGAGTATGAAGATGAGACCCAGTGCTGACTCGCCATGTAAGCATTGACTTGACAAGCTATTGGCAGCCAAGTGCAAGGTATTTCTGTGTCTTCTTTTGAGAAGTGTCTATTCATGTTCTTTGCCCACTTTTTGACGATTTTTTGTTTTGTTTTGGTTTTGTTTTTCATGCTGAGTCCTCTGAGTTTCTTGTGGACACTGGATATTAGTCCTTTGAGGCATAATTTGCAAATATTTTCTGGGAGAGGTAAATTTTTACAGTAAAAAAAAGGATAGTAAATAAAAAGATACCCAATCTACTATGAGATTGCTGGGTCAATTCGTAGTTCTATTTGTAGTACTTTGAGAAATCTATATACTGTTTTACTAGTTTACAATAGTGTATGAGTGTTCCCTGCAGCACTTGATGGAAGGCTGGGATCCATGGTGGCAGTACAGCCTTTATGTCAGAGGAATCTCTAGAAAAACTGTAAAAATAAACAAAGATCACCCAAATTAAAGCAAGCAGAGCCTACTGATTCAGTGCTTGTGATAGCAAGGGGGTCAGTTACCATCACTTGCATTTGGTAGACACAAAGTCAGGAAGGGCAGTGGGAAACCTCAAAGTTAGATAGGTAAATGGAATTTTTATATGTATCAGAATGAACTTTATGACTAGAAAAGTTTAAAGCTTATGATAGATACAAATTTTTAAGAATTTTAATTATTTTTCTTATTTATGTTATTTCAGATTCGGGGGTACAAGTGCATGTTTGTTACAGGGGCATATTGCATACTTGTGGAGATTGGGCTTCAAGTGACTTCATTCTTCATTGTAACCAATAGGTAACTTCTAAACCTTAGTCCCTCCTTCTGCCTCCCTTCTTTTAGTATTTCCAGTGTCTATTTGTCAATTGAGCTGTCACATATGTGAGAACATGCAATGTTTGATTTCCTGTTTCTCAGTTCACTTAAGATGACATTCTCCAGTTCCATCCATGTTGCTGCAAAAGACATGATTCCATTATTTTCTATGGTTGCATAGTATTCCATGGTGTATATGTACCACATTTTCTTCATCCATTTAATTGTTGATGGGCACTTCAGTTGGTTCCAGGACTTGGCTACTGTGAATAGTGCTGCAATGAGCATATGAGTACAGATATCTTTTTTACAGAATGATTTATTTTCCATTGAGTAGATACCCAATCTACTATGAGATTGCTGGGTCAATTGGTAGTTCTATTTGTGGTACCTTGAGAAATCTATATACTGCTTTACTAGTTTACAATGGTGTATGAGTGTTCCCTTTTCTTTGCGTTCATGCTCAGTATCTGTTATTCTTTGACTTTTTGATAATAGCCATTTTGACTGATATAAGATCATATCTCATTATGGTTTTAATCTGCATTTCTCTGATAATGATCTTGAGTATTTTTCCATAGTTTGTTGGCCACTTGTGTGTCTTCTTTTGAGAAGTGTCTATTCATGTTCTTTGCCCACTTTTTGATAGTTTTGTTTTGTTTTGTTTTTGTTTTTCATGTTGAGTCCTTTGAGTTTCTTGGGGACACTGGATATTAGTCCTTTGTCTGAGGCATAATTTGCAAATATTTTCTGGGAGAGACACATTTTTACAGTAAAAAAAAAAAGGATAGTATTCAATCGTGCTCTGATCAGAGGTTGTTGGCATGGGGAAGCTGCAGGCAAACTACTAGGAGAAGAACATCTTATGCAATTGTTTTGGAGAGTATATTTGGCTTTCTCTGATTGGACCTGAGTTAGAAGTGGGGACAAAAAATACGGGAGTTGGCAGTCATTGACCAAGTCCTGAGCCAACTGCTACAGAAGAAATAGTTTGGCTTTCCAGGCTGCTTGCTGTAGAGTTTACAGGTCAGAGTTCTAATGTCATATATAATCTGGCCATTGCCTGTTTATATTTTCAGTTTCTCAGTCTTTTAATTTTCTAGTTTATTTTCCACTAATTGTCCCTGCTCTTTGTATTTATAATTGCAAAAGTTTGGCACAACTTAAATGTCAAACGCTAGGGGATTATTGATGGCTATTTCATTTGTAGCATCTAATCCCCTAATGTTGGCCATTTAGAATTCCTGGGAATCAGTTCCAAGCAGAGAGAGAAATGAGGATGCAGCTTCTTTGGTCTCTCAAATAGGCTGGCTCTAGAGTAAGTAAATTCTAGCCCAAGAAATACTGACTGGGTCTTCAGCAACACAGGCCACAAATCCTTTTTTTCTGGGAAAAAGGATTTCCTCAGAACTTCTTTCACAAAGAGGAGAATGTCTGGCTAGAAGGAATATTTTAACCAACTGGCAGCAGGGGAGGACAGTGGAAGGCCAATGGAAAACCAAGGAAAATAGAAATAAGCAGGTGGAATAGAGAGTAATAATGATAGCAATAGCTATTATGTTTAAGTCATTGAATCATCAAAACATTTTAAAGATTTATCTTTATTCTAAAGATGAAGAAATTGAAAATAGAGGGGTTAAATAATTTAGCCAAAATATACAACTAGTAAGTGACAGAGCAGGATTCAAGCCCAGGCTGGCCAAGCTTTTAAGGACTATGGTTTTAGCTAACTTAACTAGAGAAAGCATGCCTGAAGGCAGACAGAGTTAGAACCTTAGTGGTTACGCCAACTACACTGGGTATCCTCAAGACCTGAGTTCAAATCCCAGCTTCAGCACATACTAACAAATTCATTAACCCACGTTAAGCCTTTAAAAGGTTCATTAACTCATCTGAACTCTGAGATCCTCATCAGCGAAATGGGGATAATATATCCAGCATAAGATGAAATCAATCAGGTCTTTCAAGCAGCTATTTCTGATACACCAAACCATCAACGAAAATGAAATGAGATGGGAGGAAAAAAAGGATTTCCCAGAACTTCTTTCACAAAGAGGAGAATATCTGGCTAGAAGGAATATTTTAATCAATTACTTCGCGGGGGAGAACAGTATTAAGTAACAATAAATAGCTGCCAAACCACCTTCTAAGGACAGGTGTGTCTGGTTAACAGTAGGGCTTTTGTTTGGCAGAGTGCTTTATGAATTCCTAGGCCAGAGCTAAACTGCTCTGTAAAACAGAAGAATAGCTGGCATAACCAACAGGAACCTCTTCTAGCCACATCCCCACACTACCCTCAGGCTCTCCATAGGTGCTAACAACTGAAAGATGATCAATTGGAAAAGGCAAAAATTATTGGACTGCCACAATGTCCACGTGCCTTGGCCTGGCCCAGCTCAGGCCTTAATCCATAGGAACATTGTAAAGATTAAGTGATAGTAAGTAAAGCCACAAAAGTGCTAATATTTAACTGTTTTTAACCCAAAAGAAACAAAAACAAAAACAAAAAAACGAGTAAGATTATGTGGTTCAATCTAGTATAAAATATTGAGGCTACTTTAACCCAGGACCTGGTCCAGGGTAACTCCTTGCCAGGCGTAATTCATTTGCCAAGAAGAGGCCAGCTTATTCAGGGAAGCTTATGGCAGACAGCATTTAAGGCCCAATCGAACAGATGGGTGATTCTCAAATTCTGGTGAACACTGGCATCACAGTTTGGAACGTCAGTCCATTTGAAGCAGAATGTCTATCCATGAGGTGTCTGACACAGAACACAGCACCCAGACTAGGGTCCTAGCCAGAGTGAGGCTAAACTGTCTAAGTTTCCTAGCCAGTAGACTGAGGCTCTGAACTATGTACTCATTTTATCAAGGAACAGAAATGCACACAAAGACACTGAGACAGAAGTCCAGGCTTTGGACAAGGCCAACATGAAGGAAAATGGAAGGATGGGAAAGGAATGCTTTGATTTCCCCTTCCGTTCTCACTCTGCATTATTTTCAAGGTATAATGGTTCAGACATATGTTTCAAGAAAAGCCGTGAGGTCAGAGAAGTTTGAGAAATGCAGCATACTTGACCCCACCCTCACCTCTACCTTGGAGACATACAGTATACGGACATCCAATAACCTTCATTTGACAAACATTTGTTCAGAGATAATAGATGCATAGTACAGGCCTTTAAAAAGTACTAGAATAAAGAGCATGTTTAATTTTCTTGGACCTAGCATTTCACAAATTTAGTTGATAACATAACTTTTTTGTTCATAAAATGATTAACATCCAGTGGAGCCCAAAGTTTCAAAAGATGCTTTAAGAAATGCTTCCCTGGATTATAAATGTCTTCTATGGGTAGTCTATGTACTTAGTTCAACTTTGCACCTTCTGTACTTAGCATAATAGCTGGCATAGAGTTGAGTTTAATAAAGGTCTTTTGAACAGAATCTGCAAAATTAAAGATATCAATTGGATCATTTCTCACATTCTTTTTAGCTTTCAACATCTGTGACTCTTTATGCATAGATGTACCTATGATTAAACTAGAAATGCCTAGTACTGGCATCAAGGAGACAAAGATTCATAAGGATACTCTGGTTTCTCTTTAGTTTAAATAAATCTTTTACTAAATCTTTTACTTTTACTAAAGAATTAAAAAGGACCTCTGAGTAAAATAAGAAGGGTCAGAGAGAGCTTCCTGGAAGAGTTGAGTTTTGAAAGACATCAGACAGCAAGGCAGGGCTAGAGTGGTGAACTTGGATACAAAAAAAGGGAAGACGTATCAATTAAGATTGTTATGCTTGTTTGTATTTTTTCAGATGGCCACAGATTTTTCAAGATTTCTCGTATCAAGGGGTGAGGTCCATGTCTCCTCTCCTAGATTATTTCTACTAAACCGGTACATCAGAAGTGATACCATGGGACCTCAGAGTCTAGGCCATAAATGGTTATCAACCAGCTTCCCCTGGCTGTCTTGGAACCCTTGCTCTCTTATTACTTCTCTCTGAAACTCTCTCTCTTAAAATTGAGCCACTGGGATGTGAGAAAACTTACCTACCCATAGAGAAGCCATACACTGATGATCCAAGTAGCAGTTCCAGGTGAGCCCAGCCTTCAAGTCATCCCAGCTCAGGTGCCAGAGAAGTAGATGATGGAGTCGTCTTTAGCCCCATTGTTCTAGCTTTGGAGCTATTTGAACCACTCCAGCTGTTCTAATCTCATCGGTTGAGGTTGCGGACATTGTGGAACTGGGAGATGCCATTCTCATGGTACTCTGTCTGAATTCCTAATCCTTTCATGACAGAATCCACAGTTGTTGTTTAATATTATGTTTATTTATTTATTTGTGTGTTTGTTTATTTTATCTCAGAGTCTCACTCTGTCACTCAGGCTGGAGCAGAGGGCACAATCACGGCTCACGATAGCCTTGACCTCCTGGACTCAGGTGATTCTTCTGCCTCAGACTTCTGAATTGCTGGGACTATAAGCATGTGCCACCACAACTGGCTTATTTGGTTTTTTGGGGGGGGGAGACAAGCTATATTGCCTAGGCTGGTCTCAAAGGCCTGGGTTCAAGCAATCCTCTTGCCTCAGCCTCCCTAAGTGCTGGGATTACAGGTGTGAGTCACCACACCTGACCTGTTTTGAAATTTTATTTTATGTTTTATACTATTAAATCTGGAGATAGTTTGCCATGCTACAATAGATAAGAATAATTATGACGGCTTCAAGTACAAAACTCCAAACAAACTAGAATAAGCGAAAAGAGAGCCAGGCTCGGTGGCTCAGCCTGTAATCCCGCGCCTTTGGGAGGCTGAGGTGAGTGGATTGCGTGAGCCCATGGGTTCGAGACCCGCCTGGGCAGCAAGACCTCATCTCCACAATAAATCAAAAAATCAGCCGGGTGTGGTAGCGCATGCCTGTAATTCCGGCTACTCGGAAGGCTGAGGCAGAAGGATCGCTGGAGCCCAGCAGGTCGAGGCTGCAGTGGCCGGGAGTGGCCACTGCACTCCAGTCTGGGCGACCGAGTGAGACTCCAACTCAAAAAAAAAAAGAAAAGAGCAATTTATTCATGAGTAAAAAGAACAGGTACTGAACTGGCCTAAAGCACAGTAGTCCAGAAGCTCATTTTGTTATCAGAACCCTCTCTCTACATGTTACCTCTACTTCCATCTGCACATCATCAGGAAAGGAAACTTGTGTCTCCCATGGGTGAGTATCCATTTATATTTCCAGAGAAGACATTGGCCCAGTTGGATCCTGTGTACATCCCTGAATTAATAACTATGCTTAAAGGACTAGAAGGTTGTGAATGGCCTAAGCCAGTGGCCAATTCCTCTAACCAACAGCAAGATCTATAATAAGCCACCTCCACCTGAACACGTCGCTAGAGTGAGAGAAATGTACCCCAAGAGAAATGGCTATTCTGGAGAGACAAAGCAATTTGCACCAACCACAGTGGTTTACAATGTCATTTCAGGGGTACTTTCTGAAGCAGAGTAGCTCCATTTATCCACAGGTAGGGTAAAGTATGAAAGGAGAGGACCCTCCTCAACTGAAGATGAGCAAACGGTCTTATACGCCCCAAGACTTGGAGGAGAATGTTTTCGTGGAGTGCTAAAACCTGCCAAATTTTTTTAAATTAGCATGTAGTACATGCTTTCACATTGTCCATTTCTCTGAACCCTCATAACCACCCTACGAGGCAGATACTGTTAATCCCCTGTTATAAGTCTGAGCTTAGATAATTAGAGTTACTTGCCCAAGGTCATGTGCTTCAAGGGGTCAGAAGCAAAGTACAAAGCCTGGTTTTCAGTCTCCAAATCCAGAACCCCATATCCAATTTATGTTAAGAAGACTGGAAACTTTGAACACAAAGCTGTTTACCTAAACTAAGAAAAAAAATTTAAATGTGTGCATATAAAATCCAGAAACAAGTATCCTGAAGTGCTAGTTGTTCAGATATAAATAAAGCAATAGTGGGTTAGGTCTTCAGGCAGGCAGAGACATTAACCACAACTTGAAAGACTTGTTTTCTCCATTGTCTAAGTGCCCTTGGACCTCAGACAAACCTCGTATTTCTTGGAAACATGTTTTCCTTTGAGAGCAAGGGAAGGCGTGTGGTCCAGTAAATGCAATTAGCAGTCTCACTACGCGTTTCCTCGTCTGGTGTCTCCCAGAGTACAGCCATCAGAGAGCTCACATTCTCAAAACACACTCTTCCAAATGACCAGAGTCGCCAGCAGATTTTAAGTAGGTCTGAGACATCTACCTAGGGAGTCTTTGGGAGAATGAAAATATTTATTGAGCATCTCCTGTGAATATGACACTATTCTAGGCACAGAGAGATATAGGAGACACAGAGACAGAAAGACAAAGACAGAGATTATACAAGACACAGGAGAAACTTCAGCATTGCATGACTCGACAAGTTATTTAGCATTACCTATAATATAGATTAATAGTAATATGATGATGGTACACGAATTTATATCTCCAGCCCGGCCACTTTTATAGCTCCAGACCTTTATATCCAAATGCCTACTCAAAATTTTCTCTCAGATATTTCACGGGAATCCCCAAATCAACATGACCAAAGTTGAATTCATGACTATCTCCTTCAGTTTGGTACCTTCTCCAGTATTTCTATCATTGTAAAAAGTTCACAGCAATTCCATTCAACATTTTCATCAAACTGGGGATCTTAAACATTAATATGGAGGAAACATCAAACACACCGCCTTCTCCATTCTGTGAAGTCCAAATCAATAGCAGCTTTATTCCTATTTACCCCCAATGGCAAGGTGGGGGGCAAAATCTGTATTTTTAGTGCTTTTGCACTTGACTACCTGCCCTCTCAGCAGAGAGGTACACCTGGTCTCCATGACTGTGTCTGGGACCTTACAGCCCTTAATGCGAAGGCAAGGCCACAGACCACTGAATGGCCTGATTTAGAGCAATGACACTTTACAAGAAGAACTGCAGCAGAAAACAGGACCATGTCGGTCACAGCTCAGGATTTCTTATTTTTTCTCTGCGGCGCAACAGCAATCAGGACTGACCCTTGCAAAAAACAAGTTCCTTGAAATTCTTGACTCAATAACAGGAGTGATTCCAAGTGGAGAAGAAAGGTCTGCCTATAATAAATAGGATTGGGATTCAGAGCAGGAGAAGCCCCAAAAAAGTGGAGTTTATATATTAAAAATTGCATTTTTTTTTTGGTCAGAGTCTCACTCTGTCACCCAGGCTGAAGTGCAGTGGCATGTTCACAGCCACCATACTGTCCTTCTGCCTTAGCTTTCCAAGTAACTGGAACTACAGGCATGCCGCCACCATGCCTGGCTAATTTTTTTATTTGTTGTAGAGATGAGGTCTTGTCAAGTTGCCTAGGCTGGTCTTGAACCCCTGGGCTCAGGCAATCCTCTCACCTCCACCCCCCAAAGTTCTGGGATTATGGGCATGAGCCACCATGCCTGGCAAAAAAAAATTGTGTATTCATTCTTACATGTTTAAACACTAGTTTCCTTCAAAGTACTCTCCATTTGATGCAATACACCTATCAAAGTGCTTTTTCCACTGCTCAAAACAGTTTTTGAACTCGTCAATTTTGATGTCTCGTAGTACTTCTGCCGTTTTCTGTTTCACCTCTTCCACATTGTTTCCTCTAAGGAAACAAACAAAAAAAGTCACTAGGGCGAGATTGGGTGAATAGGGAGGGCAGGACACAAAGGTAATGACGTTTTTGGTCAAAAACTGCTGAACACTCAGCATCATATAGGCAGGTTGTTTGTGGAAAATACCCATCATGAAACTTGAAAATGTATTCTAAGAATCTCCAAAAAAAATTAACTGAAGCAGAACACAGCCTCTCACAACATTGCTAGCTGGTACACTGATGCTGGTAGGTTACTAGAACACTTTTCTAGGATGGGAAGTCTGTATTGCAAGGAGCTCATCCTCCAAAAAATAATTTTGATCTTTTTGGGTGCCCCCTTGTGTTTAATTTGTACCTCAACTGGAAATAGGATTAGTAAAGTTGCATTAGCAGACAGTGACCTTGAATACCCTCTCTAGTCTATGAGCTCTGTGCAGGAACAATGTCTATGTAAACGGTGTCTGTTGTCTTCACTGTCTAACACTGTCAGTTCAGAAGATGTGTATTGAATCACTTGAGGCACTAAGCCTACTGTGGACAAACATGAATTTTCCATTTATCTCACTTTCTTTATAAAATCAAGAGATACTTATTGTATTGAGAGTATTAAGTTTCAGTCCATGGTTTTCAGTAATTAGATTTCAACGTGTGCCTTTTAATTATTTAGCAGATTATAGTTGATGTTGGTATATAATTCACCATGCATGTAGTATATGGGAGCAGGGTCTGTTTGCCTTTTGAAAAACATTTAATGAGTAAAGAGTTTAAATCTTTTTTTTTTTATCTTTTTTTTTTGAGTTGGAGTCTCACTCTGTCACTCAGACTGGAGTGCATTGGGATGCTTATGGCCACTGCAGCCTCAACCTGCTGGGCTTAGGCGATCCTTCTGCCTCAGCCTTCCAAGAAGTTGGAACTACAGTCGCATACCACCAAACCCGGCTAGTTTTTAATGATTCATTGTAGAGACAAGGTCTCACCAAGTTGCCCAGGCTGGTCTCGAACCCCCAAGCTCAGGCATTCCTCTTGCCTCGGCCTCCCAAAGTGCTGGGATTACAGGCTGAGCCACTGTGCCCAGCCAAGAGTTTAAATCTTAAAAAAGTAAAGTGGCACTATGCTCCATTGGTAGGGAGAGTGTACTCCTTCTTTGGATGGATATACAACACTAATATGAGTGAAGAGAGAGGAGCCATGAGCTAAACGACAGGAAGCCTTGTCTTTCCTGGTTCCTATGATTCCATAATATACGGCATATGTGTGGGAAGTTTGAAGCCACAACAAGAGAAATGGTGGCTGCCGAGGCAGCAATTGGGGTTGAGATGGAATAGAGGGCGTCTCTTGCATGGTACTGGAATCAATTTGGTCTCGCTCTCCCCTTGGAGAGCCCTGGAAAGTGCTTGGACACCTGTTCTGTATTTGACTTTTCATAGCTATCCCACAAGTTCACATACCACACAGAAGTACAAGCGTGGTAGGTCTGTGGGTTGACTTTTTAAAATATACACTCAAAATGAATGGGAAATAGATGTTAGGGGAAAATCATAAAAGGCATGACTGCCCAAGATACTCTCTCCACGGATAGTACAGTCCAACCCCGGAACAGTTTCCAAAGTCTGGAAAGTGTTATGAGGTGAAGGCAAAACCCTATTAACAGGAAATTTGTGTGTGGAGCCTCTGTCCAAACTGCTAGGATCTCTTTAAGGTACTGTACCTATCTCTACATCGTAAGTGAAACATTCGCTAAACTGATGGTGTGAGTGGCTTCCTTCACTCACGACTTCATTCCTTAACCACTTTGTGTTCTCTGTGGTTTATATTGCACATTGTTCTGAGCTGGGGCATTGTAGCTAATGGCGTAACTTTTCATGTTTGTATCCTTGTCTCACCTCCCAATTCTATGTACTCTGTCATTTCGCAATTGAGAACACTAGCTACTCTGAAAACAAATTTCTTTGTTTCTCCCCACTGGCCTTGTTTCTGGCTACCATGGGCAAAAAGAGGTCCTTGGACCTCTTTGTTACCCTTCTGGAAAGGACCAGTAATACCAAACTCATCCTTTGATAAAGGCAAGGCTTAGATGTACCCTTGAACCCTTAAAGCTATATTCTGATAATGTAGCACCAAAATGTTTGGGGCAGGGAAAATCAATGGAAAACAGATTAAAATCAAAGGAAGCCGGGTTCGGTGGCTCAGCCTGTAAATCCCGCGCCTTTGGGAGGCTGAGATGAGTAGATTGCCTGAGCCCACAGGTTCGAGACCCGCCTGGGCAGCGAGACCTCATCTCTACAACAAATCAAAAAATCAGCCGGGCGTGGTAGCACATGCCTGTAATTCCAGCTACTTGGAAGGCTGAGGCGGAAGGATCGCCGGAGCCCAGCAGGTCGAGACTGCGGTGGCCGGGAGTGGCCAGTGACAGAGTGAGACTCCAACTCAAAAAAAATAAAATAAAATAAAAATAAATAAAATAAAATCAAAGGAAATTTCTGAAAAAGGTCATAAAAATTATTAAAGATCCACCCAATGTTTTTTTCTAAAATTAACAATACTCTCTAGAAAACAGACATGGTATATTCTTGCCCACCATATTTACCAAGTTTGTATATTCACCAACAGACCTTCAATTAAATAACTCAGAGCCTCTCTCATCCTTCAGAAAGAAGGCACAAAGCAATTCCCTCTCGGAATAAAAGAACAAAAGGTGAGCTGAGAGCCCAAGTGAAAAATAATCTTGAGAAACTAAGTATAGCATTCCCCAGAAGGGCTGTAAAAAATTTTTTTCTTCATTACAATTCTGTGTAACCTATTCTACAACTCAGTCAAGGAAGGTAGTGAAAGCCTGAATGGATGAAGGAGAGACAGAGAGGCTGGAAGAGGGCCTGCTGGAAGAATCACCCACTTCTGGAACTACCATAGGTTCTCCCTCCTAAATAAGAAAATACATACATATGAATTCAAAGCCATTCACAGTGACTGAGAACCTTCTATATATCAGACACTCCATTTGAGAAGAAGCCAAACAAAATGCATTCCCCAATCTCAAGAAGCCTATGGTTGAATCGGTAGGGAAAAAAGCTAATAATTTTAATATAACATAGCAAGCACCTGATGCTAGAAGCCCACTGCATGGGAATCTAATCCAACTTGAATGCTCGAAGTTTTCCTGAAGGATGCATCTGAACTGAGTCTTGAAGGCTGAGTAAGAATTATTGAGATGGACCTGAAATCACCCAAAACATGTATATTAGCTTCTCATTATTTTATAATAACCCACTCCAATGCATACATTCTGGGGCATGGAGACTTGGACGCTTTTGTAATGAGTTCACAGTCTGGTGATAGAGAGAAGACTTCTACGTACACAAAGAACAGTTAACAAGGCCACCACAAGTTATAAACACAGGCCAGACATTGTGATTCTGACACATCCATGTAGTTATTTCCGGTGCCTAGAATACAGTTAGTTCTCGGGACGTATTTGTTGAATTAATTAGTATCTTGCTCTGAAGGATAAATTTAAGGCAATCCTAAAACACTGATTTCTAGAGGCAACTAAAGATGAAGATACAGTAATAGATCAATATAAAAATAAAAAAAACTTTGCCTCTCAAATGAACCACATGTGGAGTCAGATTTCAGAGGCCAAACAAAACAGTTCATTTCCAACGGCATGATGCAGTTTAATCAAAAACTGGATATTGTGAACTTCATTTCAGGAAATCTTTTTCAGATACCTACTGTGTGCCAAACATTTGCTTCATCTCTGGGACATAAAGATTAATAAACCAATCCCTGACCTCAGGACTTCACTCTCTAAGGAAGGAGAGAGTTATGTCCACCCCTCATGTTTAGCTGACTTCAGAGAAGCAAATGTGAAATGCTAAGGGACCAAATGAGGGACGGGTTTATTTCTAATTGAGGTGAACCTTTGAAGCCTTCATGGAAATGACAGCATTTGAGCCTGACCTCACATAATGACTGAGTCTTCAGCTGGAAGAGTCAGGGACATCCCAGGCGAAGGGAACAAAATGACAAATCAGAGGGGAGATGATATTGTTCACATGTGGGAATGGGTGAGAAGTCTGGTGCCGCAAACCAAGAGGAGTATTTTCTGTAGAGAAAGGGATCCCGGGGGCTGAGTGGGAGGGTGTTTATCCAGAGTCAAGGTCATGTAGCAGACTTCATTGGGCCACACCCGTGTCCCCTCAGCTTGCACACTTCCTGGATGAACCAGCCCAACTTCCAACTTCCAACTCCAACTCTTTGCCTAAAGGCATTCTCCGATGGCTAAGCCCACTCTGGCTGCATGCTGGGCAGCAGAGTTCTAGGGACTTGCCATGCCCCAAGCAATGATTGATAGTGAATAAATACCTTGTTTCTTCAGGGGAAGCCCTGAGGCATGTGCTGCCCAGCGGGATGAGGCTCCTGCTGCCTGCGTTGTTAACTTGCATGATGAGAATTACCTCTCAGCTTCTTTCTCTACGCTGTATCTGTATCACTTCTCCACCCCCTGTCGGATGTTTTCTAAGATTACCCCCAAAGTATTTCATTTACACCTAACTTAGAGTCTCAGAGTCTGCTTCCATGGAGAAGACAAACTAAGACATTATCAGGAAATGATCATTAATGGCAAACAAAGTGATTATCAGGAAAAAAACAAAAATGAAAAAAAAAGCCAGTGGTCTGCTTTGATGATCAAGATCATGCTACAAAGAAGAAACAGAAGAGAGAAACCAGCAAGTAGGGAAGTGAGAGAAGGTGGCAGAAGTAGGCAAGAAGGTGGGGTGCAGCAGGACAGGAGCTTCAGATAGAATCTGTGAAAAGGAGAGTTTGATGTGTCCGTTTCTCGAGTTGAGGGTAAGCCTAATGAATTGATGGGTTCTTAATCACTTTTATTTTGGACCCCTTTGAGAAACTGATGAAAGTTCTGAACTTTCTATCCAGAAAAGTAAAATGTATACAAACAATTTTGATTGGAACTTCAAGGGATTCCCAAACCCCAGATTAAGAACCCCTGATTAAAAACTGTATTTGAGGCTGGATTGTGGGGGTCTTGATTGCCTGCAGAATGCTTTAACATTTATTCCATAGGCGATGGGGAGCCAGCAGAGGTTTTTACTATCAGAGGTCCCAAGTGGTTACAGTTTTCCATTCTAAATAGAACCCAAGAAATCTGGTTGTTTTCAACAGATTGAAAGAGAGATTGGAAAAAAGTGCATAGATAATTGAGCTCTTTGTTGGCCAAAAACATTTGCAACCAGATGCACTGTGGGGCTTCAAAGGCTGCTGACTGCAGAATCCAGATGCACCTCAGCAAATGCCATGGGAGTCCCTTCCACAGCCAAATGCTTTGGCCTCAAAATTTCCTGGAGCAGAATGGATGCTTGAATGATGCTGGAAACAAACTCAGGGCAAACACAACTGTTTATATGACCACATCTAAGAGGGCTGGGGCAAAAAGACCCCTGTTGCAGGCTGGACAGAGAAAGAGAGAGAAAGAAAGTGAGAGAGTAAGAGTGTGGGTGGTATGTGGAGGATACTGAGAACAAAAGAATCTACTTGTGGGATAAACAGAGCTGGAGAGGAAAGCAAAGGAAATATGGAGAAGTGCCCATCAGAAAAATAACTCTAGAAAATGCAAGCTGATTTGGGAACGAAAAGTAAAAAGACAGAAAAAGAAAAACACAGAGGGTGTAAAAAAAAAAAAAGAAGTACACACATTTTAAGAAAGGAAATACTATTAAAATTGCAATCCTCTATATATACTGATAACAAAGCATGAATACAAGTCATGTTTGGCTTCTACAATTACAAGAGATGTTCAAAGTGGTTACCATCAGCATCCAGACACTTCTGATTATGGTGAACTAAAAGTAATACATGGATAACATCTCTTAAAATGTGTATACATTTTTTGGCATCCCCGGTATAATAGTATCTGAGCTTAAAGGACCTGGAGTACTAATAGGAAAAAAGAAAAAATAATTAATTTATTTTGTCTTTACAAAAGAATTTAAATAATGACTATCTTTTTAATTACCTACTATAAGCCGGGCTCGGTGGCTCAGCTTGTAATCCCGGGCCTTTGGGAGGCTGAGGTGAGTGGATTGCCTGAGCCCGCGGGTTCGAGACCCGCCTGGGCAGCGAGACCTCATCTCTACAATAAATCAAAAAATCAGCCGGGCGTGGTAGCGCATACCTGTAATTCCGGCTACTTGGAAGGCTGAGGCGGAAGGATCGCCGGAGCCCAGCAGGTCGAGGCTGCGGTGGCCGGGAGCAGCCACTGCACTCCAGTCTGGGCGGCAGAGTGAGACTCCAACTCAAAAAAAAAAAAAAAATTATCTACTATATTCAAAAGCTACGTCACCACATAAGATAACCCTGGCTGGGCTCGGTGGCTCAGCCTGTAATCCCAGCAATTTGGGAGGCCAATGCGAGTGGATTGCCTGAGCCTGCAGGTTCGAGATCAGCCTGGGAAACTTGGCGAGACCTTGTCTCTACAATAAATCAAAAATTAGCTAGGCATGTAGCACATACCTGTAGTTCCGGTTACTTGGAAAGCTGAGGTAGAAGGATTGCCAGAGCCAAGCAGGTGGACACTGGGGTGACCGTGATCATGCCACTGCACTCCGACCTGGGTGACGGAGTGAAATTCCAACTCAAAAAAAAAAGAAAAGAAAAGAAAAAGGTAACCCTACAAGTAAGATACTGTTTCCATGTTACCGGTGAATAAACTGAAAACCAGAAGAAAGTCGTGCCAGGCCATGAAATGAGTAATGGTAGAGCTAGAGCTTAAACCCAGGTCTGACTTGGAGTCACACACTCACTCTTGTCCCAGAGCACAAACTCAACTGAAATAAAGATAAATTACATGACCTAGGCACCAAAACAGAAGGAAGATCTGTCCGTGTCTAGAGTTGTATGTGCTGAGTTGTAGGGCAGATTGCTGTGACTGGGCACTGTGACCACCTACATGATGGTCTCTCAACCTTCAATGTCCAAATCACCTTGACTGGTACAGTCCCACTGCTCAGCAGGCAGGGTCTCTGGGGAATGGGAAGTCTTGGTGCCAGAGGTAGAAGACCCCAGATTGGGTGACCCAGATAGATGCCCCTGGGCTTCTGGAGTGGCCATGATGTGGCAGAAAGAGCACAGATACTGAGCCAAGCCATCTAGATGCAAATTCTGCCCAATCACCAACTACCTCAACAACCTGCTGAACCTCTCAGAGCCTCAGCTTCCTCACTGTTAAAAATCAGACCACTTGATTTCAAGGATATGCAGTGATCACACAAAATATAGGCACATTGTGTGTAGCACAGTGCCTGGTACAAACAAGCTCTCAAAAACAGTTTTGCCTTCCCACATCCTTTCTCTGCCCTTCTTTTCCCTTCTTTTTTTATGCTTCCTACAAACCCACCCCCAAGGCCCATCAGCATCCTGGCTGTAGTTTCTTCTCTCATTTCACCTTGGTACACATATATTAATATCTACCCTAAAAGCAAAACCAATTTCCTTGGAATTGTGTAACTTATGAAATTCTTCCGCTTCTGTCACGGCATCTCTCTTTAGCATGCTCCTGAAAGGGAGAAAACAGAAATGTTATCTCTGTTGGAATAAGACTTAGAGAGGACACGCAATGGACTCCAGTTATATAGCCCATTAAAAGTTGGTCTGGCTTACAGAAACAGAATCCAGAAAATATGAGGGAGGACCCCAAAAAAACCAGAATTATCTTTTGGAAGGCGGGCCCCTTATAGTACACTCAGAATTTGTTCCTCCAGATCAAACAGTCAACCATAGTTTCTATCTGGAAGTTTTGAGAGGGTTGAGTCACAATTTGCTGAAGAAATGCCCCATATTGTGGCAAACAGGTGACCGGTTATCCCACCATGATAACACACCGTGCTGAGCACTCAGATGTTTTTGATCAAAAATGCCATGACCCCCATGCCCTACCCCTCTATTCACCTGATCCTGCCCCGAGTGACTTTTTTTTGGTTTCCCAGGATGAAAAAATTCCTCAAAGGGAAATGTTTTGCCTATGTAGAAGAGGTGAAAAAAAGAAACAGCAGAAGCACCACAAATTTAGCTGCAAAGTTGATGAGTTAAAAAACTGTTTTGAGCAGGGGGAAAATGTATTGACAGGTGTATTGCACCAAATGGTGAGTACTTTGAAGGGGACTGAAGTTCACACATGTAAGAATAAACACACAATCTTTCATAAACAAATTCCAGGTTGTTGCAGGGGGTCCGCCTTGTATACAGGCTCCTTGGACAAGTTACTTGCCTTCTTTGGGACTAATTCTCGCATCTTTTTAAAAGTTAGTGTAGAATGACTATGTCTAAGACTTCGTTCTGCTCTAACCTTCAAGTTATTTTATTCAAACTCCATGTAAGAATTACCCAGCCAAAGTTTTTAGTGGTCTTCTCACAGCACTCCTTTGTGCTTTGATTTCAATCTGCCTCACAGGAGAGAGGGTTATATTTCCACAAACAGTGAGTTTTCCCAACAGAACTCTCATTTATTCAGTCAACAAATGTTTGAAGAGTACCTACTGTGTATCAATTATAATATTAGAGACTGAGGTTATAACTTTAAACAAGAAAAAAAAAACCTACTTTCCAAAAGTTCATGGCTTTTATTTTGGAAGTATGAATTCAGAGAAGGAAATAGAGTTACAATGCTGTCAGCTGCAAATACAAACCCTAACTGAAAATGACTTGATATCTATGGAGCTTTTATTATCTTATACAAGTTCAATGTAAGACTCCTTCAAGAATAGTTTATGCAATTGCTCAATAATATTATAAAAACTCAACTTCTTTCCATTCCCAGGATATAGGCATTCCAGTATGCTAGCACTTCTCATAGACACAACATGGTTATCCTGGTTCTAAGAAGCCCATGGACAGCATCAGAGGAGGGAAAGGAAGCACCCCTTATTGGTAAAGAAGCTTTTCGCAGAAACCCTCAGGAGATTTCTACTCTTAGCCCATGGACCATTATTGTGCTGTGTGCCCATCCTTAAACCAATGATTGAAAACAGGAACAGAATTGCCATAAGCCAACAATCACGACTTACTCCTGAATTCAGGGTGGGGTCACTTCTCCTGAGTCGCACGGGAAAGCATTAGGCAGTTGAACACAAGCAGGTTCTTCCAGCAAGAAGAAGAAGAGTGGATGGCCAGCAGTACCTTCAGAACACAATTCACCGCTTTAAGGAATATCTCAGAAATGAGCCCAAGGTGCACAGGACAGGCTCCTAAGGCAGCAGGCATAATCTGTGCTGAAAATAGAAAGACATCATTTTTTAAAGCTAGACTTTCAGATAGGGTTTAAGGCAGAACTAGAAATGTGACTGCTTTGGGGTGAAGCAGTGATATTTACAAATTTTCGTGTACCTCTGGCACCAGCGAATTCCAGTGAGATATTGCTAGCTCCTTGCAGCAGTGTCCAAAACAAGACTCGGAGCTGGGGAGACAGGCAACCCCAGGCAAGAATGGGCCCCCGAAGAAACTAGCAAAGGTCAACTCTAATCATGAGACTAGAGAAAGGATTTAATGTGTTGTAACTCAGGGGTGTGGGTTCTGTAGTCAGACAGCCTTGTGTTAAATTCAAGCTCTGCCATTTATTACGAAAATTAGAAACTTTTTGAATCTCAATGGCTTTATCTATAAAATAGGATTGCCTGCTTAACTGGTAGAGATTAGAAACAATGAGTACAAATCAGTAACAAAGTGCCTGACACAGAGTAGCAAAGATATCTATCATTATTACTAGAAGAAAATACAAGTATAAATGTCAGAGATGAACAGAATGAGGGGGATAAATTATACCCTGTGAGCCAGAAATCCAGTGCTCAAAATTAAATATTATTCCTGTAGTGCATAATGTACAAAATCTCATTGTCTCATTGGATCTTCACAATCAAGGTATTATTAGGACTCCCCCATTTTATAGACCAAAAGAGATTCAGCTGAGATTTGGGGCAAATAGCATAGCAAGTAAAGGGCAGGACCAGTACATGGCTCCTGTCTCTGCCATCAGCTTTCCCTGTCACAACATGCTGCTTCCTTACAATCCAGAGCACTGCATGGATCAGTCAGGATCACATCAGCAGGTCATTAGGGAAGGGACAGGCAGGCAGCATCAGGGATGACACCGATATCTGCTCCTGGTTCTAGAAATCCCAGGCTTGACAAGGGACCATTCATTTATTTACTTTATTTAATTGCCCACACATTGGTTCTAGGCACTGGGGATACCATGCCAATAAGACAGACTCACTCCTTGCCCTTAGAGAACTTCAGTCTAGGAGAAAAGACTACTAAGTAATTAAACAATCTCAATAAAGTGCAAACCGTGGAAGAACAGCACAGGGGAATGAGTCTTACCCAGAGGGGTCTTTGAAAACCTCTCACAGGTGGTAAGCATTCTTGAAGGATGGAAGAACATAGGGAGAAAAGTGTTCTAAGCAGAAGGAAAAGCAACCAGAGTAGGGTTAAAATTTGTATTTCAGATAAACGGCAAATACTTTTTAACATAAGTATATCCCAAATGTTGCATAGCACATTCACTAAAAATTTTATTTGTTGGTCATCTAAAATTCAACTTTAACTGCAACTGTAAGCCAGAGGCGAGAGAAAATATGACACCCTCAGCAAACTAAAAGAAGTTCCTCAGAACTAGAACATTGGCGAAAAAAGAAAGGAGCCATACATCATGACAGAAGGAAGTAGCCAGGAATTCATTTTCTCAGCAAATTCAGGCTACAAAAGAGACAACTGCAGGTTAAAAAGTCAGAAACTGCAGAACTTTAAGATCAATCCATTATTGAATCACCAGGTCTAAGTATCCTTAAAGGTCTTCTGTCCAAGAAGTGTTTCTCAAACTCTATTAGAATATCCAGGAGAATCTTTTGTATCCCTAACCCTGAATTGTACCCCACATCTTTAAGATAAAATTTTTTTAAAAAAAGAATATCCAGGAGAGCTTATGAAAACACAGATTGATGGGCTAGACTCCCAGATTTTTTAATTCAGTATGTCTGGGTTGAAGCCTGGTAGTTTGAGTTCTGATAAGTTTCTAAATGATGGTAATGTTAATGTTTCAGGGTCATACTTTGACACTCCTGTCCCAGGGAATGAACCCAAAAATTTATATCAGGGCTCTCAAATTTAAGTGTGTAAAAGGTACACCTAGGTAGCCAGCTAGAAAAGAAGCCCCCAACTCTTCCCCATGATGCGGGGTCAGAAGCATAAAAGTGACTGATGCAGATGGACAGAGCAAACTACGCTGTTGGAGAAAAGCTGACTGTTCAATTCTATCAAGCTCTTTTTGACTTAATTACATATATGCATTGACATTTAAATTATTTACCTATACTACTTTACTAATAGATTATTTTTATTGACACATAACATTTTTATATTTGTGAGGTACTTGTGGCATTTTGATGCATTATAGGCTAATGATCAAGTCAGGATATTTAGGATATTCACCACCTTGAGTATTTATCACTTCTATGTGTTGGGAACATTTTCACATCTTCTCTTGTAGCTACTTTGAAATATGCAATACATAGTTGTTAACTATAGTCACCCTACTCTGCAATCAAACCATAGAATTTATTGCTTCCATCTAACTGTAAGTTTGTACTATTGACTAATCTTGTCTCATTTTCCCACATACCTTTCCTAGCCTCTAGCACCCTATGATTCTATTTTTTACCTCTATAAGATCAACTTTTTTAGCTCCCATATATGAGTGAGAATATGTAATATTTGTCTTTCTGTGTCTGGCTTATTTCATTTAGCACAATGACTTCCAGTTCCATCCCTGCTGATACAAATGACAGGATTTCATTTATATGGTCATATAGTATTTCACTGTGTGTGTGTGTGTGTGTGTGTGTGTGTGTGTGTGTGTGTGTATGCTTATCTTGTCTGTGGATTTTAGAAAACACCAGAAACCTAATAATAAAAATTGAATTTGTTCATTCAGCTGACTTTATTCAGCACTGCCTTTACAATTCATATACAATGATGAAATCCAGATAGTGTCCCCTGTCTCTTATAAGCAAAGTGATGGGGGGATTCCAGTGAAATCCTCTAAGGGAATACATAGGTTGCAGTGGAAGATACTAACAGGGCATTGAGGAGGTAGGGAGGGACCCACTCTAGCTAACGCACTCACAGAAGGTATCTTGAAAGAGGTAGCTTTAGACTGAACCAGCAAGTTTTATGAATCCCCGCTTGGGACTGACATGTA
>NW_007250791.1:118053-174327 GCF_000164805.1 Carlito syrichta | reverse complement strand
TGTGTGTGTGTGTGTGTGTGTGTGTGTGTGTGTGTGTGTGTGTGTGTGTGTGTCCACTTGTTCATTGATGACCACTTAGGTTGAATCCATACCTCTGCTATGATGGACAGTGCTACAGTAAACATGGGGGTGATATGCTGATTTCCTTTCCTTTGTATTAAATACCGTAGTGGAATTGATAGATTGTATGGTAATTCTATTTTTAATTTGTTGAGAAATGTCCATACTGTTTTCCATAGTGGCTATACTAATTTGCATTACCAACAACAATGAATGAGTTCTTTTTTGTTCATAACCATGCCAGCATCTGTTTTTGTATTTTTAGTGAGTGTCATTCTAACTGAGGTAAGACAATATCTCATCTTGGTTTTAATTTGCATTTTCCTGATGATTAGTGACGTTGAAAATTTTTTCATATACCTATTGGCCATGTATATGTCTTTTTTTGAGAAATGTCTATTCATGTCCTTTTCAATGGGGCTATTTGTTTTTTACTATTGAGTTGTTTAATTTCATAAACATTCTGAATATTACTCTCTTGTTGGATGAATAGTTCAAAAATATTTTATGCCATTCAACAGGTTGTCTCTTCACTCTGTTGTTTCCTTTGCTATACAGAGGCCTATTGTTTAATATAGTCTTGTTTATCTACTTTTGTTTTTGTTGCCTACGCTTTTGCAGTCTTAGTCATAAAATCTTTGCCTAGAACAATGACCTTAAGTGTTTTCTTCTAGTAGTTTTATTGTTTTGGGTCTTACATATAAGTCTTTAATTCATCCTGAGTTGATTTCTATATATAGTGAAAGATAGGGGTCCAGTTTCAATTTTGCCAGAACCATTTGTTGAAGAGGGTATCCTTTCTCCAATGTATGTTCTTGGTACATTCATTGAAAATAAGTTTGTTATAAACACATGAATCTACTTATGGGCTCTCTGTGTGTCTGTTTTTATACAAATACCATGCAGTTTGGGTTATTAGAGCCTTATATTTTGAAGCCAGGCAGTGTGATGCCTACAATTATGTTTTTGTTTTTTGTGTTTTGCTCAGGATTGCTTTGGTTATTTGGGCTCTCTCTTTGTTCCATAAAAGTTTTAGGATTGTTTTTTCTATTTATCTGAAAAATAAAATTGGTATTTTGACAGAGAATGCATTGAATCTGTAGATTGCTTTGAATAATATGGTCTCTTTTTCTTTCTTTCTTTTTTTTTTAAAGCAGGATTTATTAAGAAAACAGAAAAGCTCCCGCAGTGGGAGGGGACCCAAGGGGGTTGCCCAATATGGTCATTTTAACAATATAATTCTTTCAATTAATAGCACATGAGATTTTTTTCCATTTGTTTATATCCTCTTCAGTACCTTCCATCGGTGTTTTATGGTTTCCCTGGTAGAGAACTTTCATTTCCCTGGTTAAATTTCCTAGGTATTTTTGTAGCTAATGTAAACAGGATTACCGTCTTGATTTCTTTCTCAGTTAGTTCATTTTTGGTGTATAGAAATGCTATTTATTTTTATACATGGATTTTGTATCCTGTGACTTTACTGAATTTATTTATCAGATATGAGTTTTTCAATGAAGATTTCAGGTTTTTCTAGACATAAAATCACACTATCAGCCAAGGGACAATTTGACTTCTTTTCCAATTGGGATATATTCTTCCTCTCACCTGATTGCTCTGACTAGGACTTCCAGTATTGTGTTGAATAAAAGTGGCTAAAGTGGGTACTCTTGTTTTGTCCCAGTTCTTAGAAGAAAGGTTTTCAGCTTCTCCCCCATTTTAGTGTGTGGATTTGTTATATATGGCCTTTATTATGTTGAAATATGTTTCTTCTATGTCTAGTTTGCTGACAGTTTTTGTCATAAAGGGATGGTGAATTTTGTCAAATGCCTTTTGTGTTTCTATTGAAATAATTAAATAATGTTTGTCCTCTGTTCTGTTGATGCAATGAATCACATTTATCGATATGCATATGTTGAATCATCCTTGCAGCCCTGGGATAAATCCCACTTGATCATGTTGTATAATCTTTTTGATATACTGTTGGATTCAGTTTGCTGGTACTTTGTTGAGGATATTTGCATCTATGTTTATTAGGAATATTGATCTGTAACTTTCTTTTTTGCTGCATCTTTGGTATTGATCTCAAAGTAATGTTAGCCTCATAGAAGGAACTAGAGAGAATTCTCTCCTTTTCAACTTTTTGAAGTAATTTGAAGATAATTGGTGTTAGCTCATCTTTGTAAATTTAGTAGAATGAGGCAGTGAAGCCATCTGGCACTGAACTTCTTTTTTGGGGGGGAGAATTGTTATTACTGATTTAATCTCATTACTCATTATTGATCTGTTCAGGTTTTCTATTTCTTTCTAATTCAATCTTGGTAGGCGATAGTTGTCCAGGATTTATCCATTTTTCTCTAGGTTTCACAGTTTGTTAGTGCATAATTGTTCAGAATAATCTCTAGTTATCTTTTTATATTTCTGTGATATTAATTGCAATGTCTCTTCTTTTGTTTTTGATTTTACTAATTTAGGTCTTTTATCTTTTTTTCTTATGAGTCTAATTGTTGGCTTATCAATTTTTTTATGTTTTAAAAAACAATTTTACCTTTCATTGATCCATTGTAATTTTTTAGTCTGTATTTCATTTAGTTCTGCTCTAATCTTTATTATTTCCATCTACTAATTTTTTATTTCATTTATTCTTGCTTTTCTGGTTCCTTGAGATACACCATTAGATTTTTTTATTTGAAATCTTTCTACTTTTTTGATGTAGCATTTATTGCAATAAACTTTCCTCTGTGCACTGTTTTTGCTGTATCCCATAGGTTTGTGCTGTTGTATTTTCATTTTCATTTGATTTAAGATTTTTTTCCTTCTTAATTTCTTCCTTGATCCAATGTTCATTCAAGACATGTTATTTACTTTCCAGGTATACACTTTCCAAAGTTTCTCTAACTTTCTTCCCTTGTTGTCTGAGAAGATACGTGATATAGATACTTGATATTCCAATTTTTAAAAATTTGTTGAGACTTGTTTTGTGTCCTAACATATAGTCTAACCTGAAGAATGTTCCATATGCTGATGAGAAGACTGTGTATCTATAGCTTTTGTATTAAATGTTCTATAAATATCTATTAGGTTCATTTGGTCTAATATGCAGTTTAAATCTAATATTTCTGTGCTAATTTTCTGTCCAGATAATCTATCTACTACTGAAAGTGGAGTGTTGAGCTCCCAACAAATATTGTATTAGAATGTGTCTTTCTCTTTAGATCTAATAATATTTGCGTTATAAATTTGGTGTGTTGGTGTTGGGTGCATATATGTTTAGAATTGTTATGTCTTCTAACTGAATTTATCTCTTTATCATTACATAGTGACCATTTTTTTTTAATCTCTTTTGCTGTTTTTGACTTGAGGTCTATTTTATCTAAGTATAGCTATTCCTGCTCAATTTTGTTTCCATTTTTTGGAATATATTTTTCCATTCCTTTACTTCTAATCTATACTTGTCCTTACAGATGAGGTGAGTTTCTTATAGGCACCATATAGTTGGGTAATTTTTTAAAATCCATTTAAATACTTTATATATTTTAGATAGGAAATGTAATCCATTTGCTTTCAAGGTTATTACTGATATGTGAGGGCTTATTCTTGTCATTTTATTAATTGATTTCTGGTTGTTTTGTTTATCTTTTGTTCCTCTCTTCCTTATTGCTTTCTTTGTTCCCTTGATTGTTTGTTTGTTTCTTCCTTCCTTCCTTCCTTTCTTCCTTTCCACACATTGTGGTTTGGTGGTTTTCCCTAGTGATAACATTTGAGTTATTTCTCTTTCTCATTTGTGTGTTTGCTGTATCAGTGAATTTTATACTTTCATGTGTTTTCATGATAAGAAACACTATTTTTTCACTTCTAATTGTAGGACTCCCTCAAACATCTTGTACAGCCAGTCTAGCAGGAATGAATTCCCTCAGTTTTTGATGATCTAGGAAAGACTTTATTTCTCCTTTATTTATGAAGGATAAATTTGGTGGGTATAGTGTTATTGGTTGACAGGTGTTTCTAATTCAGCCTTTTGAGTGTATCATCACATTCTATCCTGGTCTGTGAGGTTCATTAATGAGAAATCCACTGTTAGTCTGATGGGCATTTCCTTGTATGTGACTAGATGCTTTTCTCTTGCTGGTTTTAGAATTCTTTCTTGTCTGTGACTTTTCACAGTGTGATTATACTGTACCAGGGCGAAGAAAGACCTTTGGAAGGTATCTGCTTGGGGATTTTGAGCTTCCTGTATTTGTATGTCTAAATCTCTTGTTAGACTTGGGACATTTTTAGTCATTATCTTGTTACATAAATTTTACATTCCTTTTTTTTTTACCCTTCACTTTCTGGGACACTAAAAATTGGAATATTTGGTCATTTTATGGTGTCCTATATGTCACACAGACATTATTTTTTATTATCCTTTTTTTCTTTTTGTCTGACTGGGTTATTTCCAAACATCTATCTTCAAGTCTGAATTTCTTCTATTCGATCTATTTTGTTATTGAAGCTCTCAAATATATTTTTATTTGAGTCAATGAATTTTTCATTTTCAGCATTTCTATTTGGTTCTTTTTTGTTTAATCATATCTATCTCTTTGGCTTATTTCTCATCCATATCCTGAATTGTTTTCTGATTTCTTGGTATTATTTTTCTAAGTTTTCTTGTATCTCATTGAGCTTCTTTAATATCATTATTTTGAATTTTTCTGATATTTGAAATTTTATTTTTCATTATAATCTGTGGATGGAGAGCATGTTCCTTTGGAGCTGTCATATTCCCTTGCTTCTTTTTGATTCCTGAGCCCTTACACTGATATCTTCATACCTGGAATAACAGTTAATT
Organism: Carlito syrichta; assembly: GCF_000164805.1. Taxonomy (NCBI): domain Eukaryota; kingdom Metazoa; phylum Chordata; class Mammalia; order Primates; family Tarsiidae; genus Carlito; species Carlito syrichta. The sequence goes on along the minus strand of NW_007250791.1, from coordinate 169,439 downwards.
ATTTCCCTTTTTTAAAATTTGCTCTCATAGGAGGATGTTTTTCTGAAGATGTATTTATGGTGTTGATTTGGCAGGGCACTCTGGCTTTAATTTTGAAGTGTGAGGTAGCTTAGTCTCCACATAATTCATTCTGCTTTAGATCTCATCAGTCATGTCTTTGGTTTCCTCAGTGGCTTAGGGTGTGGTTGTAAATGCTTTGCTGGGGACAGAGACCCCAAGTAGACCTGCCCTCAAGTCCCAGTGGTGGCAGCATCAGGCCAAGTGTGCCTGTCCTGGAGCCCCAGGGCAGTATAGGCTGGTACCAGTGTTAGAGGGTCCCAGCAGGCCAATTCCTGGGCTTCCAGACAGCTTGTTCACATGCCAGGAGTAGCAGCAATGGGCTAGATGGGTAGGTTGGTCCTCAGGCCCCTTGGCAGTGGACATGGCATTAGCAATGACAATGGGAACGGTGGGACAGCCTTTTTGCTTCTACACAGTCCACACTGGTGTTGGCAAGGGCTATAGTGGGCTGGGCATCTGATTTCCAGGCTCTCAGGTGGCAAATGTGGGTGGGTACTAGCTGTGGCTCCATTCTCAGGCACCCAAGAGGAGTGTTCAAGTACCAGTGGTAGTGGATAGGACAGTGTGATCCTCAGGCCATAGATGGCATACTCAGGCACTAGGGGAGGAGAAGGCATAGCCAGAACAAGTGGGCCTATCTTCACATCCCCTAGTTGTGCATATCAGTGCTGTCTGTGGTGGGCAGGGCAACGTGATCCCCAGGTCCCTGACGGAGTACCCAGGTGAGGGCAACAGTGGCTGCGCTGTGGTCCTGCTACTGGGAAGAGTGGGGTTGCTTTCAGTGGTAGCAGCCATATACAGGCAGCCGTGGAGCATGCGCTTTGGCCCCAGGTAGCAGTTGTAGGTGACGGGGCCTGTCCACAGGGTGCTTACAAATGTACAGTGACTCCATCCAATATGATAGCTGGGGGCAACAGGGTCACCGCCAGTGGCCTGCACTTCAGCCCCGGCCACAGCAGCCAGCAGCAACAGTGGTTACATGGGTGGGAGCCTGCTCCCAGGCACTTGTAAACACACAAAAAGGGATGTCAATGAGACACCAGGGATGTGGAGATGCAGGGCTTTTGGGCCCCAGGGCAGGTTGCAGTGCGGCAGGGGCTAGGCTTTCAAAACGGCATCCTGCTATAGCAGCTTAGAACTGGGGGAGGGGTGTGGGACTCAGTGTAAGCTTCCATTCTGGAGCAATGCTGTCATGCAGTTCCAGACAGCATCCTATTTTAGTTTCAGGACCTGTGAGAGTGAAGGGGATTATGGACTAGGATTATAGAAGTCTGGGTTGGGAATGTGAACTGCTGAGAATCTCTCCATTACCCTTTCCCCACACTGGGGAGCCTCTCCTGGCATTGCTAATGCCAGGTTCCCTGCCAATCCTGGTCAAGCAGGCTGCCCTACCTCTCTCTCCTTCCTTGATTTAGGTGTTTCCTGTCTCATCTGTGCTGAATTCTGGTGTTCTCTCTTAGATGATCTATATGAAGTGTGATTATATACTCACTGTTTGGTTCTTCTTCATGGAGAAGGAGGGTACCAAATGACTTCATCTGGCCATCTTAAGCCCCTCCCTTTAATAGATTACACTTTATTAAATGTCACAAAATATTTAATTTTATAAAAATATACATAACAGTTTCGTTTTACTCCCATGTCCCAGTGGATTGCCTTGAACCCCAGGTTTAAGGACTATTGCACTGGCCAGATGCTGCTCAAAGTGTGGTTCATGAACCAGCAGCATCCACATCACCTGGGATCTTGTTAGATTGTTAGAGGTTCCAGTTCACGGCCCTGCTCCAGGTGTACCAAATCAGAATCTCAGAGGCCAGGGCCGTCAGCATTTTAACAAGCTGTCCACATGATTTTATGGAAAATAAACTTTGAGAACTGACAGCTAAATACACAGGAGGGGCAAGGTGGCCTTGGCTACAAGATGAGGACCCACAGGGCAGAAGCACAATCACAAGATAAAGCTGAGCTGGGTTCTTGAATCCTGAGATACTGGATTCCCCACTGGAATTGACTGTTTTTAATAAACAACTTTGAGCCAGTGATGATTGCATTATTATTCAGAAACACAGTGTTATTATGATGCTGTTTCATTGACATGACATTATCAAAGAACATTACTTATTTCTATGAGAATCAAGAAAATTTATCCAGATAAGGGAGCTAATGGTCCATTTTTCCCAGAACTGAGTATAATCCTAGAATACAGGACTTTTTATGCTAACCCAAGAAGGTCCAGGAAGATCAAAATAATTGGTCACCTAACCTGGACTCCATTTATGACAGTGGTCAATAACTTTAAGAAATGAACTTATTTTTTTCTGTTCCTGCCAACTACATAACTTCTGCAGAAAACATGTGTGCATAGGACAAAGAACCTTAAACTCGAAAACAAAGTTCTGACTGTCATTTAATAGCAGCGTGATATATGGCCAAGTCAACTAATCCCTGTGAACCTCTGTTCATCTTCTGCAAAATGTGGGCGGGAAAACTTCTCGTGGGCAGGCTCGGTGGCTCAGCCTGTCTTTCCAGTACTTTGGGAGGCCAAGGCAAGTGGATTGCCTGAGCTCGCAGGTTTGAGCCCAACCCGAGCAACTTGGCAAGACCTCATCTCTACAATAAATCAGAAATTAGCCAGGCATGGCTATGTGTGCCTGTAGTTCCGGCTACTTGGAAGGCTGAGGCAGAAGGCTCGCCGGAGTCCAGCAGGTTGACGCTGGGGTAGCCGTGAACATGTGTGTCGCTGCACTCCAGGCTAGGCGAGGGAGTAAGACTCCGACTCAAAAAAAAAAAAGAAAAGAAAAGAAATTTTTAAAAAAGAAAGGAAGAAAAACTCCTCCTCCCACCCTCACCTCACAGGATAATTGTCAAGGCCATGAGAGTTAGTGGTATGAAAGCACTCTATGCATTACACCGTACTCTAGGACTATGAGGGACAGCCCTTGACATCATGGAATATGCACAACCTTTGGGGAAGTCAGAGCCTAGGTTCACCCTGAAAACCAGCACCGCTTTGGGCACATTATTTTGTCTCTCAGACATGATTCCCATCTGTAAAATGGGGATTCAAATTACCTTTCTCATAGAAGTTGAGAAGATTAAAAGAGATGGCGGTCACAAAGTGCCTGGCATATTTGCAGCTCCAAAGTATTAGTTCCCTTCCCCATGATTATAGGACATTCAAAGACTTAATGATAGTCTTTTGCAGCTAATGCCATGAATAGCATCATTATGCTTGCTTCCTGAAGTGAAAAGCCACAATAACACTCCTCCCTGCTCCCAGGACTCCTTTGATGTGGCAGGGGGTGGGCAAGGATGTTACTTCCACTTGGTGTAACCAAGTCAGAAGAGGCTGTCCAGCTCCTACCCACAGAGGAGTGGAGTAAAGCCATCAGCTAACAGAGGCCTGAGGATGAAAATCACAGTGACCTTTGCATCTGAGAATGTCAAATCTCTAACTTCCATATTTATTTAGTTGTTCCCTCAATAAATCGTACTTGATGCAAACAGATTTTTAAAAATCATCCCCAACAACTGCAAAAAAGGAACGTACAAGCTCAGCCTGTCCTAGCAGGAAAAGGGGGCCAGGTGAGGAGGGCTTAGCTGAATGTCTCTTTTCATGCAGGGATTTTGTCACATTTTATCTGTAAAGGATTTCATTCATTCACTAATCATTTACTGAGCCAGATATCCTGTGTTTTGGGCATCTACTTAGTGCCAGACTTGGCACATTAATAGATATGGGTCCTTTCTGCTTGACAAGAGGCTCGCAGATATAAACACAGAATTGCAATCTGCAGTACTGATAGAAGTAAGTCTGAGGGATATTGGTAGTAGCAAAAAGAAGGTTTAGAAACCCCACCTGGAACAATGTCATCAGTAGGCGCACTCTCTAAATTAAATGTGCACATATGCACGTGATTAAAGGACATTTTCTCCTAATCTCTATTGTCTTTGCCTCTTCCAGGGACCCCAAGAGAAACATGGCCAGAGGGATCAGAGCATAGCCGGTAACACGATGTAACATCCAGACTCTACCTCTTTCCCTCTTTCACTTCCTGCTGTCTTTGTAGAAGGAATCCAGGCATGGTAGTGAGCAATCTTGGACCACCTGGTTGAAAGCATCACCTGGGAATGGCAGAGCCACAAGAAAGAAAAGGCTGATCCCTTCTTTGTGGATTCAAAAAGCGGAGCCCCACAATACCAAGGACATTTATATGACAGAGAATTAAACTTCTGTCTTATATTCACCTCCATTTTCTTGAGTTTCTGTCATGTGCCGCAATCTCTATATCCTATTACTCCTGTATATAGTGAAAAGATTTAACTGGATGAATCCTGTATACTTCTACAAATCAACTGGCAAATATTACAAACAGCAGAGATCTCCAAGCACTAGCTGTTATTGAATGATGAGGTACAATCAGAAGCTTAGTTGAGTCCCTTATGAGCCCACCAGTAGCTTGGATGTCACTCAGGAGTGGTAGTAGCCTGAAATCTACAAAGCCTCTGTCAGAGGCCAGTGTTGGATAGCTTCTACTGCTCATCTCTTCTCCCAGCAAGAGCTGTTTGAGTAGGAGAGTTTGAATAGCTGGGGTAGGAGAGTTTGAATAGCCACCCCCTGGGTCTCAGCCTCAATTCCCTCTTGCCCATAGTTTGAGATGCTTTCTAGGTTGTTGTCTGTGTGTTTGTTTTTTCATTTTTTTAGAGATGGGGTCTCACTCTGTCACTCAGGCTGGAGTACAGTAGTGGGATCATAGCTCACTTCAGCCTCAAACTTCTGAACTGAAGTGATCCTTCTGTCTCAGCCTCCCAAGTAGCTACAATTACAAGCATACACTATGATACCCGAGTACTTCGTTTTTGGTAGAGACAGGGTATTGCCATATTGCCCAGCCTGCTCTCAAACTCCTGACCTCAAGCAATCCTCCAACTTTGGTTTCTCAAAGTGCTGGAATTACAAGTATAAGCCACTTGCAATCCAGATCTCATGCTTGTGAAAGGAGTGGGGGAGACAGAAAACTTGCGTAGAATAGCCTTAGACCGTGGTTCAGTTCAAGAAATGCTCCACAAGCTCAAGAAGGAACTTCATTGCAAAGACTCCCATTGGTTAATATTAAGATGGGCAGAAATGGCATCTAGCTTCACTCCTGACACATAGTAACCTGCTTCATAGTTCCCAAATTGACTCAGAGAAAATCAGGGTAGAAAAGTACCTTAGAGATCATCTAAACAGCATTGTTAAAAAGAACCTTCTGCAATGATGAAAATGTCCTCTATCTGCCCTGTCCAATATAATAGCCACTAAGCACATGTAGCTATTGACCACTTAAAATGTGACTAGTATGAGTGAGAAACTAAACTTTTTCATTTAATTAAATTTAAATAGATGTATGTGCCTATCCCATAAGACAGCACAGATATAGAGTCCAATTTGTTTCACTGAAGAAACAGGATAAATGGAGCATGTCCAAATACATTTAAGAAGTGAAGGGTAGACCTAGGACTTGAACTCAATCTTTGTAAGTGTAGGCTTCACTAAATCAGCCACTTCTGAGTCAGGATATAGAACGTGGTACTTCTGTTTAGAAACTTACACCTTTATTTCCAAGTCACATCACACGTTTAAAGGGTCACAGACTCTGATCTTTCCCCCAAGTAATTTGTAGCTAACCTTATGCCAAAAGATGTCTCTTTCTTTATGATCAACTCCTTGTCTTTCATCCTTGCACTGGCCTATGTATTTATGCATAGCTCCTATGACCTTTGCTGTTTAGGAAGCTTTCTGATTACTTCATTTCCAAACCCCAGTGTTCCTCCACTGTTGTTAGGACTGCCACTGCCTGCTCCCAGCCAGGACCCTGCAGTTGCGAGTTGCAAGTTCCTTTGCCCAGCCTTGGTGTTAATCCAGCTAGATCCCCTGCTGAGCCCAGGGTCACCGATTTCCTCTTGGGCCTTTTCCTCCCCCAGATCTAATCCATCACCTGTGGCCCAGATGGAGAGACCACAAATCTCCAGGAATGCATTCCTAGCAGAGGACATGTGATTGCTCCAAGGCTTACCATTCATTCCAAGACCTGAAATCTGGCGGCCTCGGGGAGTACACGCTTCCTTTGGGCCCAAGAGAGAAGAGCATTTTTTCTGCAGCATCTGAAACAGAGCTTTCAATGGAAGCAAAAACAGCTCAAAACACAGGATAACAAAAAAAAATTTGCAGGTTCTCCTCCAAGTTTCCCCATCCCCTTCACCTGGGATCCCCCTTCTTTTTGAATAAAAGTATCATCTCTTGTAAAACTCCGATAGCTATTCTTCTCATGTGCGTCTTTACCTCAGATTGCTTCAGCTACTACACACTTATTATATGCAGATTCCTCAGTTCTTTCTTTTCTGCACCAGCATCTTTCATCATTTTAACACTTACTTCTCTTTAAGACTGAATTACCAGATTGGTGAGTAAAGGCAATAGAAAGAGAAATTGGTCAGAAAAGTTTTGAACTTATTTTGAAAATAGAAAGAAAGTATGTACGGGAACTTTCTTGAACACAGAGCTCAGCGTGAGCTGCAGGAAGTGAGCATAACCATTCGCGAGGGGTTCACTCACGGTGGGTTTACCATCCACACGCACCCAGGATGAGATGAGGGACCAGATTTAATAATGCTGTTAACTTCCATTTATTTATGCCTGTGGTGCGCTAAGGACTATACTAGAAACAGTTGTTTGGAAAACTCTAGAAACCACAGAAATGAGTCAAAGATAACTTTTTATTGGTTGTGAAGTTCTGTGTCTTTTGGATACTTGAGATACTGTGATACTATAGGACTATTTCCATGAGACAAAGAGCACTCTATACAGAGTAACGATATAATTTAATCATTCAAACCAGGACCACTTTGAAAGTGAAAGGGAACATTATTGACAATTATGCTGGGATAAGGAAATAAGGATTATTCCTGGCAAGCCAGTATATGGTCTCTCTCATCCTCATTAAAGCCCTTATCTATTTTATCCTTCAGAAATCAAGAAGTTGCAGAGCAGTAGGGGAACTAACCAAGTCAGTAACCAACTGGGTGATGAAAACAAGTGATGGACCAAGAAAACTGAGAGGCAAGGAGGTAAAAGAGTAAGTCAAGCCAAGGAATGTAAGGAAACCTGAGGTACAAATGCCAAGTCTGCAGGACCATATAACCAAACAATGCCTGGGGGCCATTCAGAAAAGTCTAGTTACCTGGAAGGGCATGCATGCATGCATCCTAAAACAAGGTTTCAGTTACCCCCTAAACTTTGAGAACCATGCGGACATCAGTAGGGATGACTTAAGGGACTGTCAGAAAAAAACCCTGCCTACCCGGATGCCACTGCTGTTTTCTACAGGCTTTTAGTTCTAGAATGAGGCAGCCTCTGTTATAAATAGAACAGGCATCCTGAAAAAAAGGCCTTTAACCTTTACTGGTACACAGAGGTTCCCAGAGGTTGGACATCATTTATCCAGAAATGTAGAGGGCAAATAGCCATAGCAAATGTGAGACCATTTTTTATTCTTCTAGTTTTGCTGAATAGTCACTTGAGATTCTGTTGGTATTAATATATATGGCCCCACTTTGAGGGCAGGTGACTAGGAGCATTCTAAATTATAAAAATAAATAAATGGTACCAATACATCTTGAACACACTGGATTTCTGTCTCAGGCTGCCTGCACATATGAGGAAAATAGAAGTCTTTCTTAACACTTAAAAAATTGGTTTCAGACAGGTACTTAGAAGGGAAGATAATATTATGACCCTCAGATGCCAGGCTCAATTCCCAAGGATATTCTTTCTGTGACCCAATGTCTTTTATCCAATATTTAACGAAAAACAGGAAATAGAGTTGCATATAATACTCGAGCTCCAAAGAGTGAAGAAACTGAGGCCCAGAGACATAGCTAACATCACAGAAAAAGACACCATCAGAGTAGGGATTAAGGTTGAGTTCTCCTGATTTGTGCATAATGCAGTATAGATTTACTGGGAATTTGGTATAGTGTAGACAGTTATGAGGTTTTGATGTCAATTAGACCAAACATTTTACATTGGTTCTTCTAACTCTGGATAGTCACTACGGCCCTTTTTTGAGTATCCTAAGATGTTTCTCATAACAAAGTTATCAAGAAAGAAATTAGATTGTGTTGATTAATTGCCAAGAACCCTGCTTAGGATTCAGTATAATTAGTCTCTCTCCCCATTTCCCTGGCTGACACACTTCCCACCTCACTGATCATTAGGGTCAGTTCAACTAACTCAAATCTACTCCATCCATGGTCCACTCATAGAATATACAATTCAAATCCTTTTGACATAAGAATCATCTGGGACATTTTAGAAATGCAGCTTCAGCAGAATTACTGTGAAGTCCAGGAATCTGCATCTGAATATGCACACCTCTCTCACTTCCCACTCTCACCCTTCCACTCCAAGATTCAGATGCATCTGGACTAGAGATCACACCTGGAAAAACCCTAATAGAGAGAAATTGCTTCAACACCTTATCTCAGTAATTCCTAAACTTTTCTGTACTTCAGAATCAAATATGAAAAAATTAAAAATACAAATTTAGAAGTCCTTTAGCCCAGGGTATACTAATCAGTGAGTGGGGTCTGGCATATGTATTTTAATAAATTTGTTGGCAGTTCTGATGCTTAGACAGGTTTGAAAATTACTGCTTTATCCCAAAAGATTGTGGTCCCACCTATTCTGATCTCAATGACTAGTTTGCATTAAATCAATCAAAGCCATCCTGCATTGGACATTATTTTTCTATAAGAGTGGAAGGAATAGCCGGGCTCGGTGGCTCAGCCTATAATCCCACGCCTTTGGGAGGCTGAGGTGAGTGGATTGCCTGAGCCCGTGGGTTCGAGACCCACCTGGGCAGCGAGACTTCATCTCTACAATAAATCATAAAATCAGCCGGGTGTGGTAGCGAATGCCTGTAATTCCGGCTACTTGGAAGGCTGAGGTGGAAGGATCACTGGAGCCCGGCAGGTCGAGGCTGCGGTGGCCAGGAACGGCCACTGCACTCCAGTCTGGACGACAGAGTGAGACTCCAACTCAAAAAAAAAAGAGTGGAAGGATTTTGTTATCTAATATTCTAATCAGAGGCTTTTATAAATAAGGCATTGCTCAAAGATGTTCATAATGACTTTACTGTCTACAGCCTTGGGATTTGAGACCATCCTCACTATTTTGTCTGTTTGTTTTCAAACAAAGCATAGGTAATAGTAAAGTTCTTATGTAAGAACGTCTTATACAAACATGTTCATTTCTCATGGAGGACGGTGGAAAAAAAGAGGCACCAGGGGGCTCACAGATTCCAATTTAATGAGGAATAGTTGAACGGACAATCTTCAAATAAGCATAAGAATGACTGTGTCCATTCCTAGACTAGTAATTGCAGCCCACCTGCACAGATACCAGGTTGGAGTAGATCCACAAAGGCCAGTAAAGACTCTAATGCCTGTGCTACTGAAATGGCTGACTATCCCTCACATCTTTTCAAACTACTAATCTTCATTGGTCTCTGCAGTTCAAATTCTGAAAGCATATTCCAGTTTCCAAGTACAACAAGACTTATTTTACTTATTACTCTTGACTTCCTGTTCATATCTAGCCTACATGTGCTAAACTGCCAAGATTTTCAACTTTGAGTGAGGAATTTTCTATAATACCAGACCTCCCAACTAGGCCAATTCTAGCCCTTCAGGCTAAGAGAGAGGCATTTAGACCATTTGATGGCATTCCAGTATAATGCATAGATGACGAAAGCTTCCCCAATGCAGATACACAACAGTGTATTTCAGAAGCACACTGAAACTCATTATCAATGCATTTTAGATTAAACCTGTAAGTTCCCATTATTGTAGAAAACAATCAAATGCATCTTTCTGCATTTTGGTTATTAAATTTTGTTTAGAAATTTTTGTGTTTTTATTGAAGCAGAAGCCCAAACTTATGAATTTAACTCTACTTTGCAGGAATGTCTTGAGAAATGAGTTAATAAATCAGTTTGCTGAGGAAATGACCAAATTTGTGAAATTTCTGTATCTCCAACACATTCCTAGTCAATCCATTGTATTCTCCATTGAGTAAAGATCACCAATTCCAAGGACAGCTTGGTTTTATTTTGACTATAGGCCTTCATAATACATTTTTTATAATTTTCTATGAATATTCACTACCCTCAACAATCTCCACTTCTAAGAAGCTATATTGCCAAAGGATCTTAACCTCTGGCAAGTCATTTGTTTGCCCTAAGATTTTCTATTGTATTCTTTTTATAAATTCCTAAAAAAAAATAATTATTAATAATCAGTTTTTGAAACTTTACTACATTTTTTTATATAATAGACACGATAGTAGACCAGTATATTTTCCATTCCCCTGCAATTATATTTGCCCTGGAAACCACATTCTCTGAGAGTTTTCCATCAGTAAGCATAAGTAAAAAAAATCAACCCAGGAACAAGGAAACAAACTACAAGAAATTGATATTTTGTCAACTCAAAACCGACTCTCTTGAGTCCTTAGCAAGTCTAAGTAAATAGTCTTAAATGATAGAATTTGTGAGAAGAAAATAGTTTTTCTGAATTACAATAGTTCCCTTTACACATATTAAAATGCAGGTTGACTTAGACTGTAGAAAATACCATTTGTTCATTTTCAAGACAATACCTCTATTGATCAATCTTTATGTGGCAGTCATTGATATAAGTGCTTTGCATATATTATCCTTTCAACCCTAAAGAAATCTTCATCTCATTTACTCACTAATGGGCTCAACTCCTAGAACATAGCCTGGTATACAATAGACACATAATAAATATGCGTTAAGTGAATAAACAATTTTATGAAATATATACTGCACTACTATCTACATTTTTCAGATAAAGAAACAGAGGCACAGAGCAGTTAAGTATCTCCTCCAAAATTTTATAGTCACTAGTGAGAACTAAGATTCAGGATAAGGAAAATAACTCTCATAAACATCAAGTGAGTTGCTCAAAGAGCCAAATTTCTGCAGAGTAGAGTTAAATTCAGGAGTTTGGGCTTCTGCTTCAATAAAAATACAAAAATTTCTAAACAAAATTTCATAACCAAATGCAGGTAGAAGCATTTGATTATTTTCTACAATGATGGGAACTTAGAGGTTTAATCTAGAATGCAGACTGAAGATTCCCCTACTTCAATCCTGTGCAAATTTCACAGGATTTTCAGCTAAATAAAAATAAATTATATATACACACATACATGTAGTACCCATACATAATTAGAGTCCATGAAAAGCCAGCAGCATTTTCAGATGTGTCCTAAAAAACAAGCAAAATCATAGCTGTAAAAAGTGCTTTGAAAGATGTTTCTAGGCAGGGTGCTATAAAAATAATAATGATTAGCATTTATCATAAATTTGCCAGAGGCCAGCCTCATAGGTCTCGAGCTGTCTTCTTCACTCCTGATGCCAATTGCCAGCTGCTTCCTGCCCTACATTTTGAACAATAGCCAGGTTCTTCTCACATATGTCGAATGAGTCCTACCAGTGTCTGACCAAACTCCATCCCTCCATTTATTATGAATTGCATGTTTCAGGCACCTTACTACTTATTTGTTGACTTAATTAACAAATACTTATGGAGCACCTACCATGTGCCAAACCCCTGGAAGATCCCTGCAAGTGAGCAAAACTAAAGCAACCTCTGTCTTCACAGCCTAGTGAAACCATGACTTAAATGCCTTACCTCATTTAATTCTACAAATAACTTCAGAGATGGCGCCTTCTAGTTTTAGACACATGTTGCAGATGAGAAAATAAAGCTAAACAAAGTGGAGTAGCTTGTTAATTTCACACAACTACATGGTAAGGTAGCATTTAAATATTTCAAAATGAAATTGACTCCAGAGTTAACATGAAGTTTCTCCTTTGTTCCTTTTTGTCCTACCTTGCATAGTTTTACTACTACAAGCTAACACACAACTCTCAATTCTTTCCAAAGGCCAGGGAAGACTTGCCAGAGAGCATGGAACAAGAAGTAAGCATAAAACAGAAAGCAAAAGAGATGTGACCTTACTGCTTAGAACATAATTTACCTCCATCCACCTCAGTCCTTCTCAGGCCTGTCCAATGGGAGCAGCCCCTCAAACTGTCTCACCTCCTCAACCAAGAGCAAGGAAAAGATACCAAAGTGAGTAAGTACCTCAGTGCCGGCAATTTCACAAAGAGAGGCAGGCAAGTAGCCAAATAACTACCTCCTACAAATAGCCCTTAAATGCAGGTCTTTTCTGAAGTTCTTCAAGATGAACATTTCATATATCTCCAATGCATTAATAAGTTACCCAATAAGCAAAGGAGTAAAGGTTTTAAAATTTAATATTCATAAATTAGCATGTTACTAGACACATGTTCCAAGGACACAAATTCCATTTCCTACTAAAAAGGTCAATTTCCTCAAAAGGTTTCCTTATGTTGCAATCTGATATCACTTAAACAGATCATTAGAATATCTGCAAGTCACAGGTCTACAAAGGGAACTTCATTGCCATTGCATCACTAGCACTGCTTTGAGTGGATCATGGTTTTATTTCTTATTTCTGCCATTCTCACTTTGTAATTATTATTTACTATTAGTTTTGCTGCATGAGATGTAGTAAAATTGAATGCTAAAAAAAAGCCAAATAGTCATAAGAAAATAGGAAAGGGGGAACAAATCTTCAGAGGGAACAACAGAAAACAAACACTGGTCAATATAATATAATTATCGACTTATTTTGAGGTCACTGGGCATTGTTCTATCATATTTAAATATGAATACAAGCTCATATTTTTCACTAGAAATTAAATAGTAACTTATTTTTGTACATTCTCTAAGATTATTCATTAGCACTAAAATGTTGGAGACTTGCAAAATGGGAACATGTGAGGTAGAAGGCTCCCAGCTTGGATATGAATAGTCAATGCCCTAAAGATGCTCAAAGGGTGATTCTCATAAATCAGACCCCAATGTAATTTTCAGAGTCCTATACTACTTCGTGTTTTTCTCCCACCTCACTTGCCCCTGTTTACCATACTCCATGCCTTTGCCCATGGCATACTCCTTTCCTGGAATGCCCTCATTCTTCATCTCTTGATATCTGTAGTCTTTTATGGCTACCTAATCATTGCCTTCTTACTTCTGTCCACTCCATTCTCCACCCAGCAGCCAGATCAATCCTGAAAAAAAGGGATCACTTGTTTGACTGAGTTATTACCATGTGCCTGATGCACAACAATGAACCAAAAATATTTTGTCTTTTTATAAAAGCAATAAGAAACGATCAAACATTGTGGATCAGAGGAGCAACATGATAAATTTACATTGATGAAAGCTCTCCTTCTAAAGAACAGGTTGGAGAAAGATGATGATGTATGCAGGAAGAAGGGATATAGAGCTTTTGCTGTGAGTCAAGAAAGAGGTAAAGGTTGCTTGGATGTGGCTATTAAGAGTAAAACTGGAGATGTTTCTCTGAAATTAATGGATCTGAGAATATGTTAGAAGAAAACTGACGGGACGAGGTGATGAATTGGCTGTTAGGAGTAAGGGAGAGGGCGGTTTCATGTTCATGGAATTATTCCTTGTTTTCTTTTGTGAACAGCCAGGTGAAGAGGGTGCCATTTGCTGAGCTAGGAGATCCTGGCAAAAGTGGAGATTGTGAGTTCATTTGGGAATATTTTAAGTTTGGGTGACTCTAAATTCTCTCATTGGAGATGTCAGATGGATAGTTTGATATGTCTTATTCAATACAATGTTCAGCACTCAGTACAATATATGCTTCAAAATAAATATTCAATACATTTTTAAATTAACTGGAATCAAAGGAAAGTAAATAATTATTTGTTAAGTGTTGACTCTGTCTCGCCTTTTGACAGGCATTTTAGCTACATCATCTCATTTAAGTAAGTAACAGTTCAACTTTAATATCGTGACTTCAATGTTACAGAGTAGGAGCCAGGCTCGGGGAAATTAAGTAACATGACAAAGAAAATGTAGAATCAAGACTAAAATTCAGATCTGCCTATTTACAAATCTCTTCCAAAGTCTTTGTTCTTGCCTCTCCTCCTGCCACAACCACACAACATTTCTTTTATTAAAAAATGAAATCGCTTCATCCACTGTATCTTAGAAAACCTCTCCCTCTTTTCTTCATCATACACACTTTATTTCTCCCACTCAAATGTAAGTAATTCAGAAATTCAGCAGTTCTGCCTTTGCTTCTATTCAAGATTTAGGGAAAGGAGTCTGTGGAAAATAAAAATAAAAAGTGTAAAATGCTCCCTGTGCCATAAGATTGTAGATGCAGTTATTTCATGTGTACTCTTCAAAACTTTCAAGGAAGCTGAAATCTAATTTAATCTGATTGTACTAAATTACTTAACCACATCAAAGCATCAACGGCCTCACACTCTGGGAAGGGACATTGTAAAATGGTTTTTCAAATATATAATGCAGTCTCTCAGGTGCCTGAGACAGGGACGCCCATCCCTGAATATAAAGCTTCCCTTACACTTCTGAGATCAAAACAACAGAGCCATTATTTGAAAGACTGGATGAAATACCAGAGCCATTTCTTATTAGCTTTAGTCATTAAAGGGAATTTAGTAGCCTGGCTATTTATGTTTTTTTTTTCCTTCCTTAAAAAAAAATTTTAATGGAATGAAAGGGCAGAAGATTTTGAAGATTAAGGCTATGAGTAAATTTCCCACTAATTATATTGTTTTCTACTTTCAGGAAAGAAAACCAGAACCAGTTTCCCAGTTCCTCTCTGTCTCTCATGCTAAACATTTTAAGAAAGAAGAAAGAGAGAGGAAGAGAATTAAGTATATTGCCCTTCATCAAGAGGGAGAAAAAAAATATTACTACTCACTACTACTATTACTGTAAGCACTAGTGAAAAATATCCTGTGTGGATCTGTTCTCCAGAATGCTGAATGCATTTTCCCATAACAACAAAAGTCATGAACAAAACCTGGATTCCCGGGAGGATTCATGAAAGCTAAGACAAGTCATGGAGTTGCTGTAGGTGAACAGTGCTTCAGAACTAAGGAAACATCCGAGGGATCTCAGAAACAATAGAATTGCATCTTTCTCCTGTTGACAACTATTTTGAAAGCCATGAGTAAAGACAAGAATATCTGACAAGGCAGTATAGCTCAGTATTGATAGCACGAGAACTAGGATCGGCTTACCTAGGCTTGCCTCCTGTCTCCAAATAATTCCTCTTTCTGAACATTGGACCAGGTTCTTCCTTTATTCTATGCCTCAGCCATACAGTAAGGATTCAAGTAGTACCCTTGGTGTTTTTGTGATTAAATAAGTTACTACTTCAAAACACATAGAATAGGTCCAGATACATAGTGAGTACTCACTAAAAGTCAGCTATTCTTGGTGCTGTGCTGTGCATTTTACTTCATTTAATCCCTACCATGATCCCTCAAGATAAATATACCTTCCATTTCATAGATGAGGAAACTGAAGCCTAGAGAAGTTAAGCAATTTGCCAAGGGAAGCACAGTTATAGAAAATAATTTTTTAAAGGTCGAGCCAGATTTCTAATCCCTCCTGATTCCCACATTTCATGTTCTGTAATGCATGGTCATCATGCAATGACTGAGAAGATGAAGGGTTCTCAAAACACTTTCTTTCCCTGCCTCCCAAACCCCTTCACTAACTCCTCACCCATGGACTCCACAGTAAGAAGGAAAGAGACGCCACTTGAAACTCTTTCTGCGTTTTCAGGGCCCACAGAAGTGGGAGTCTGCCCCAACTCTCCGCCCAGCAGGTGCCAAGCTTCCATAGATATTTGCCCTTCATAAATTGAGCATTCAGAAGTCAAAGAATGCCTGTGTTTTAAATTTCCATTGTCTATTTCTGACAAATCTAGGAGTGTGAGCTGTTTGAAAATGCCACAGGCCTGTGGAAATCCTTGTGGATATAATTAGTTAGCGAAAGTGAGGGTGACTGACCATTTACTGTCAGGATTATGACAGAAATCATGAAGACAAAACACAGGGAGGGCTGGGGCAAAGTATGCTGGATATAGAGACATTTTCCAAAAACCAGTTGTGTAAGAACTAAGAAGGTATTCCCCTCACAGGCTCGACACTGGCTTAGTCCAGTTTTCCTTCCCATGGATGCTGAAGAAATTAAAGCAAAGACAAACAGAGATGTGAACAAAATCATTCAAGGTGTGGAAAATAAGTCTTGTGGCAGTGGGTTTCTTAGGAAGAAGATGGGAAAGAAGGGATATCTCTTCACCTCATCCTGATTTCTGTTAGTCTTCCATAGCAGCCAAAACACTTCTTTATTTATCTTGAAAATGGAGTTGTGATTATGGGGAAGATTCAAGGAATTATAGAATCTCAAACCTGGAAGAGAGATTGGCCTTTGTGGGGCATTTACCATGTGTCAGGCATTGTGCTCTGACAATAAATCTTCCAACAACCCTGTCATCAGCGTCCTCCTATTACAGATGAGGCTCAGAGAGGGTTACGTAACTTGCCCAGACTCACATTTCCAGGAAGTGGCTTCACAACATAGGCCAAGCTCTTGCTGAGTTCACTGACTTCCTCTGAAATCATCTTGTCCGAGCCTCATCACCCGTGCAAGTTCCTTGGGCAGTATCCCCTCGTGAGTGGCCTTTCAGTTTCAGTTTGAATACTTGCTGGAAAAAACAACTCACTGTTTCTTTATTTTTATTGCAGCAAGATACACATAACTAAAGGGTACTATTTTAAAGCAAGCAATTCAGTGGCGTCTGGTACATTCACAGGGTTGTTCAACAATTACCACTATTTAGTTGCAGAAAATCTTCATCACTCCAAAAGGAAACCCCACAGTCACTCAGTCAGCCATCACTCCCCATTCTTCATTTCTCCAGCCACTAATCAGCTTTCTGTCTTTCTGATTTGTCTATGCTAGATGGTTCATACAAATGGAATCATACAGTATCTGACTTCTTTCATGAAGTATAATGCTTTCAAAGTTCATTCGTGTTACAGCATGTATTAGTACTTTGCTCTTTTGTATGGCTGAGTGATATTCCAGTGTATGGATAGATCACATTTTATTTATCCGTTTTTCAGTTGATGACCATTTGCATTATTTCCCATTTTTGTCCATTATGAATAGTGCTTCTGTAAACATTTTTATACACATTTTTTAAATACCTGTTTTTAAGTGTTTTGAATATATACCTAGGAATAGACCTGCCGGTTCATATGGTAATTCTATGTTTAACTTATTGAGGAACCATCAAACTGTTTTCTGCCATGTTTCATGTTTTGTTTTTTATTTATAGCCTTCTTGGTGGGTATGAAGGGGTATCTTATTGTGGTTTTGATTTGCATCTCCCTAACAACTAAACACATTAAGTATCTTTTATGTGTTGTTTGTCATTTATATATTTTATTTGGAGAAATAGCTATTCAAGTCTTTCCTCCATCTTCTTAACTGGGCTATTTTTATTGTTGTTGAATCATAAGAATTATTTGTATATTATAGATATTAGACCCTTATCAGGTATATGATTGAAATATTTTCTCCCATTTTCTTTTCTTACTCCCTTGATAGTGCCCTTTGATGCAATAAAGTGTTAAAATTTGATGAATTCAAAATCTATTTTTTCTTCAGTGCCTTCTGTTTTTGGTGTCAAGTCTAAGAAAAATTGCCAAAGTCAATGTCATGAAAATTACCCCATGCTTTCTCCTAGGAGGTGTATAGTTTTAGTGCCTACGTTTATGCTCTTGATTACGTTTAAGTTAATTTCCATATATAGTTTGTGGTAAGGATTTACCTTCACTCTTTTGCATGTGAATACATGGTTGTCCCAGAACCATTTGTTGAAGAGACTATTATTTCCTCATCAGATGTTCCTGACACCCTTGCCAAAAATCAATGACCCATATGTGTATGGGTTTATTTCTAAACTCTCAATTCTGTTCCATTGATCTACCTGTCTATCTTTATGCAATTACCACACTGTTTTAAAAACTATAACTCACTACTTTTAAAAGCAGCCTATTCAGTCTTCAGATGTCCCCATCCCTTGTTGGAAACGTCTTCCTTACCTTGTTGTTGAAGTATGTTTCATGATAGCGCTAACCACTGATCCCAATCCTGCCCTCTGGAGTTTTGTCATTATCAACAATGCTGCCACTAACGTTTTTTAACCTCGTATTTTTTTCCAGGTATGTCCCAGATCTTATGCATATTGTTTGTCACATTATGTCCTCAAACATCACAGACATCACTGTTTTCTTCTATTTATAGGTGAAGAAACTGACATGGTGAGGTTAAATGACTAACTCACGCACAGATACATAGTAAGTGACAGATCCAGGATGCAAGCCCAGGTATTTCAGTGTTCCAGCTACACTCTTAGCCAGCAGAACAGTTGAGCAAAGATTCATTCAGTGCCTTCTGGGTCAAGCACTGTGCTAAGGACTAGAAATGCAGAGGTAAATTGGCCACTATCCCTACTTCATGGAGTTCACAGACTCTTCAAGAAAACATAGTAAGTCAATATGAAGTTTGCCTGTGGAGGGGGTTGTAACACAGGAATACCAAGGATGGTTGTTCTCCCTAGGAAAGCAGAGGCCTTCACAGGAAAGGTAAATTTCAGGATAGATCTTGAACCATATGCAGAAATTTACTACAATATGAGCGAGAAAGCAGTGAAGGCATGACACATTGTAAACCAGTTCTATAAGATACAAATATGCTTTGTTCATCTCAGTTAATGACTTCACATGTTTTCCCCCTACAATGTCATCTTGATGAAGTCAGTTTCTTAATTCTGCATGTAAAGTCGTTTTAAACCCTGAAACTACTACTGACATATATTTGCTTTTCATTCCCATTTTTTGCATCCCCTGAAAATAAGTAAGCTACACTTGTCATTCATGTCATGTCAGCATCTATACCGATAACAAACAACAAACAAAAAACCAAAGTCTTGAGATGCTGTTTCTCTTAAAGAAAAAGCACTTTTTTAAACTCTTGAAGGATCCAATTTCAATCGGCTCAGCCAGCCCTCAATTTCAATCGGCTCAGAATAAATGCCATGGAGAAATAGTTTTCTTACAAATCCTATATTCCTCCTGCAACTGAAATAATGAGTCATATAGTAGGAAAATCACAGGCTAAGTTGTAGTCTGTAGGATTTGTTCATAATAGCAGTTTGCCTGAGAGGCTAAGAAAAAACTTCTGAGGAAAAATACAGACCTGCATCCTTTGAAATCTCCCATTTCCCAGTGTGTTGAACTGCATTTTCCTGGAGGTCCCGCAGCCCCTAGTTCAGTTCTTAGGTAATCTAGGCTCTTCTTGGGATAAGTTTGTTAAATACAGAGGAGGGCGCAGAGCCCCTGAGGGACCATCAGCTAAGATGCTGGCCATGTCCACATGAGGGGGCAGTTCTAGGACAGAGTTTTGCTAAGCAGCCCATCTGCCAAGTGTTTGTATTTGTCCATGACATGATAAGGAGATTGCATCACAATGTAAATCCATGCATTGCTTCATTCATGTTGCAAAAAAGTATGGCAGTAGAATTAAGCAGCGTGCATAGTTGCAAAGTTGATTTTCAGTTTGGCTCAAGGTCTTTTTCTCATTGCAGACCAGTAACAATTTATAGATTGGAAGTAGTCTGGGAACCACTCTTTGAGGAGCACAGATCTAGGAGAAAAAGTCTTCCCAAGAAGAGAGCGGATTTCACCCCCACCTCACCAATCTGCAACTTCGTCACCCAGGGTGAAAACAAAGGACTCAGAGTATCACCCACATGTCCACAGACTAACTAGTCCTGCCTCCTTGACCAATGTAGGGATCTACATAGCTCAGAAGCAGCATGGAACCGTGGAAAGCACACAGGTGCTGAGATTATACAAACGAAATTTAAAAGTCAATTTCCTTCCACATACAAGCTTTGTGAATTACAAAATATCTTACTTCTAAACTTTGATATCATTATCTGGAAATGAAACAGAATACTTACCTAACAAGTTTTTAAATTAAATTTATAAATATGGATCACCTATTGTATAAGTGTCACTTATGAAATAGAAAATTTTAAATGTGCCTACTCTTATCTCCTTTTCCCCTTGCTTTTCTTTCTTTTTCTTATGAAACACACAAAAACTTTACATAAGAATAGATCCGCATATACTGTTCCTGCTGTTGTAATCACTGTGTATATTGATTAGACTGTTAGATATCAGTCCTTCTTATCTAAGACCCAGATCCCTCTGTCAAATAGTTTAAGTCCTAGGTGTAACTTAACCTCTCCTTCCCCTTTCTGGCCCAGAGTATCCTAGCTATGGCACCAAAATCTGATTTTTCTTTTTCTTTTTTTTTTCTTTTTTTGAGTTAGGGTCTCACTCTGTCACCCAGACTGGAGTGCAATGGCATGATCATGGCTCACTGCAGCCTTGATTCCCTGGGCTCAGGCAATCCTTCCTCCTCAGTCTCCTGAGTTGCTGGTACTACAAGGCATGCATCACCATGCCCAGCTTTTTTTTTTTTTTTTTTTTTTTTTTGTAGAGATGAGGTCTCACTCTGTTGCCTCGGCTGCTCTCAAACTTCTGGGATCCTCCCGCCTTGGCCTCCTAAAGCACAGGGATTACAGGCATGAGCCACTGTGTCTGGCTGATTTTTCACATTTTTTCACATTTTTTTAATCTCCTTATCTTTCCCAAACATTTATTTTCCTTCTTTCTAGTTATTCCAAGAATAGAGATTATTAGGACCTGTGGGAATCAAATTCCACTCAGTTCACAAAAACCTATACCCTTGCTTCTCACCACTGTGTCCCACCCCACCCTCATTATCCAATCTAACCCATGTCCATGGCATTACTGCTCATGTAAATACCTCCAGCCTTCAACAAAGACTCAACTCTCTGGACCACTGATGCTCTCCTGGGCATCACATGACCACATTGATCTGGAACACTGAGATGGATCATTCTGCAATATGAAGGCCTGCCTTCATAAGTGCATGTTCATATTATCATTCTCAAAATAATTTTCCCATCTATTTCCCAAGTTCCTGAAACTCTTCCATTATAAATTATTTCCATTGTTAAAGATGTTTACTCAAAAATCAAATATCTATACCTGTAAAGAAGTAAGCAGCATACTACATTTATTGCTAAGCATTTTATATAGAATACTCCATTTATTCCCAAAAACAACACAATGGGGTAAGCACTACCAGCCCCATTTTACATATGAGACTTATAGGGTTTAGAAGTGGTAAAATTAATATTTAGACCCAAGACACCCTGATTTCCATGGAGGAGCCCCTTTAATAACTTCCTTGAAAAGGGAACATTCAATTTATGTTTGACCAACATCTGGGACTGAGCATTCATAATTTCCACATTTGATTCAACCCATCATGGAACTTCCCTGATACTTGAAAGTGTTTGCTTCTAACAGTGAAAGCATTCGGGAAATGAAATGGGTTGCTTCAGAGGTGTAGCAGTCTCTCCATCCCAGGATTTTCTCAACTGTCCAAAAGTCTTTGGTTTGTTTTGAATGAAGCTGGCCCATTTCCATGTGCAACATATCAAAGTCTATAATCCAGGACTCATCTGAATTCCTAAATCACTTCCTAAAAATGGGAAGGATGAAATCAATAAGAAAAGCCATGTTTATTTTGCCACTTTTCCCAGCGGCAAGGGCACTGGAGGCAATGGAGAGTAAGAGGAAAATTAAACTATAAAGAAATATTTGACAGTGTTTCCTTAATCGGGTCTACATCTGCTGATCCAGCCAAAAGCAAGAGGGCAGAGGTGATCTCTGCTATGCCACAGTGAATAATGCAATCATATTTTTGATACCAAACTACATTTAACTGCCATATAAATCCTGCCTGCCTCTATACCACACCTCATTATCTCACAGGAAATGTATGGCTTCTGGAAAGTCAAATGTGGTCAGATCCATGCCTCTAAAACTGGAATGGAAACACAAAGCCTGAGAGTTATGCTTGCTGCACCAGCCGTCTGGCTTCCTGAGTGCACATAACGAGACTTTCCCAGGTATCCTCAGCACTAACTAGTCATGGGACATCAATCAAAACACTCTACCTCTCTGGGACTCAGGTTTTCAACTTCGAAATGGGAGTTGGGGTTATTGTTATTCCCATTTTTCAAATGAGGAAAGTCATGTACAAGGAGGTTAGCAAATTGCTCAAAGTCAAACATCTAGTTAAAGGGAATCTGAACATCAAACCCAAGCATGCTTTTCCAAAAACAAAAAGCTTTAACATCTGTGACTCTGTGTTAGAAGTATTAGGTTCGAAAGCCCTTAACAATGTCTTCCACAATCTGTGACATCTTGTTCTCAACAGGCTGAGCTGCCCGGATTCCCAAAAGGAGAATAAAAAATGTGTGAAATAAGCACAATTATAAGCATACAAGCTTGGTTTCAGGGAGTGTCGTAGGGGTAGCCAAAATGATTGGTACAGTAACAGGAAGAGACCGCTTTCTCAATCCCTTTGGAAGGCAGGAGGAAGGTGATTTGGAAACTACCCTGCCTGGCTTGAGAAGAAGAAAGGAGCACGTAGGGTCATTTTTGCCTTGTTTCCAGCTGCATGAATTGAAAAGCCGGGTCCAGGTTCAATGCATCATTCCCGAAGCAGTGAACAAAATCCCTCTTTGTTCCCCAGTGAAACTTATCTCTGAAGAGCTGTACTACTTCCTGTGAGATACAGTCCTGCAGATGTGCCGTGGGAGACCCGCCCAGCTGCACTGCCTTCCATAAAAGTGCAAGAATGAGCACTTTGTACTGCTGGATTGAAAATGACACTCGCTCCTCTGATCCCCACTGGGGTTACCAAGTGGGCAAAACTTCCTGCTTAGAGGAGGGGCCCTTGGCAGCAGGGGGGATGGGGTGTGATTTTGTTTTGTTCCTTAGTGAATTTGTTTAGCTATTTATGGAACTAAATGAGAAAGCAAAGGAACCCAGTGTCTTTCAAACTGTATTCCATGGAACCCTTCCAAGGGTTGGAGACCCCAGAGGCTAGAGACAGAGGATGGGGTGGGTGACAGCAGGAGGCGTGGTTCCAGGCCCTTCCATCTGTCTCCTTCTCAACCCAAGCACAAATAACAACAGTCGGGGCAGCTCTGCTTCTAACAATTTAATGTACTGGGCTCGATACCGTTTCATTCAAACACCTTTACAGCTTAAAAAGTGTTGGAAAAACACAGTTGCTATAGAAAGATCTTGCAGGATAAAAATCCCTCCAGAATTCTCTTCTCAATGTTCTTAAAATATAGCTATGTGGTTTTGAGTCATTAATTTCAACTCTGGTCTCAGTCTCTTTACCAATAGAATGAGGGGGCTCTAGCAGTGCGCAACTACTAAGTGTAAATACACTACTATGCTAATTATGCTTACCAGACTGGCTCCAATGGAGTGGTTTCTCCATGCCCAGTCACACTGATAAATATTTATTAAGATACACTTGGGGTCAGGCATTGTCTTCATCTTGGAGAGGTAAAAATGGAAAACAGAATCCCTGCCATGAAGAACTACATAGTCTGAGCAGTAGACAGGAAACTAATGAATCGTTACAACGTGAGACAAAATGTGTTGGGTTATGGAAAGGAGCCATTACTTCAAACTGTGGATTCCAAAACAGTTTTCTAGGGAAATTGAACTGACTTTAGCAACAAAGTTGCCTGAGACTTTAAGTAAGTAATCCACTCTCATGGAGGCAGAAAGACTAAAGAAGGAATAAGGACACTAACAGAGATAGTCAAAAGATAGCGAGAACAAGAGGGGCCCCAGGTAGCAATACTTCTGTGGCCAAGGTGGTGTTCAAGAAGGTGCGTTCAGAAGGTGCTAAGAAGAGAAAGGACTCTAGCAGGAAGAAAACCAACCACTTCCAAAATGCTTGTCTTTACTCTTACCACCACAAAGTTAAGGGTTCATGGGCTGATGTTTTGCACAGCACAAATTACAATTCTGGCATGTCAGAAGCTGGAATGACGGCCCAATGGTTCCAGTGAAATGGTTTAGTTAAAAGACCACTCGAAGTAAACACATCTGGGCTGCAACCCAGTCCCATCACCCACTGACTGTGTGATCTGAGGCCATTTTTTTTTTTTAACTTTTGTTATCCTGTCTTTCCTCATGTGTAAAATGAAATGATAATGTCTACTTTCTGGGGTTAGTGTGTCAACCCGGTCTGCGGTTTCCTCATCTATAAAATCCACGGATTTTACTAGGAGCTCTCTGGGGTCCTTTCAAGCCCTGAAACTGCTTTTCTAGAATTACTCCTGGAGTTGGAGGAAGCTCATCCGTGCGGGTTGAACTTCCACCATAGGAAAGATAATGGAAAAGCATCAAATCTTCTGCCATGCTTGAGCCTAAAAGAATTATTGGTTACAACAAAATAGATACAGCTCTCTCCCAGAAAAAGAAGGAAACCTTCCTTGCAAGTTGGCTTAATTTCCCACTAACACAGAGTAGGAGGCTCTTTCTGACATTTCTAGAATTAAGCAGGTACCAGCAGACAGTATATGGTACACAGAAAACCACTATCGGTGCCATTAAAATTTATGGGCTATTTAAACAGTGCTCTTATAAGGGACATTAATTTTTCTCCAGTGGGAAAGATGAGCTATATTAAGTTGATGTCTAGATAATCAAAAAGGGGGAAAAGACTGTGCAGTTGGGAGGAAAATAACAGGAGAGCATCAGTTTTCTAGTTGTGTGTACAGGTAATAACTATTTTTTTTTTTTTTTGAGTTGGAGTCTCACTCCATCACCCAGGCTGGAGTGCAGTGGCACTCGACCTACTGGGTTCCAGCAATCCTTCCGCCTCAGCCCTCCAAGTAGCCAGAACTACAGGCACACGCTACCACACCCAGCTAATTTTTGATGTATTGTAGAGACAAGGTCTTGCTAAGTTGTCCAGGATGGTCTTGAACCTGCGGGCTCAGGCAATCCGCTTGCCTTGGCCTACCAAAATGCTGGGATGCCAGGCGGAGCCACTGAATCTGGCATGTAGTAACTATTAATGGTATAAGTTATGAAGGAGTTTATGCTGGATTGTTCTATTGTCAACTTGTTAAACTGGAAACAGTTTCCTAGAATTCCTTCAGTTCATGATTCCAAGTTAGAGTCAGCTAAAAGAGAAGCTTATGTGAGATATGAATAGCAGAAGTGGAACAGTGCCTATTCCTCTCTGAAGATCTTATTGTAGTCAGACACACAGAAAGACATGGAGGTCCCAGTGGTTCCAGCTTATCCTCACTCTTCTCTCCATGTCCAGTTCTGCTTCTACGCTGCGGGCTCTGCTGAACAGCAGCCGCCCCAGGCTTGTTGCCAGACACTTGGCAACAGACCCACACAGGCAATAGCTACACAGAGGCAACAACTTCCCACTGATTTCACCATAAGCTGCCTCCTCATAGTCCCACTTGAGTGCCTGGTCATGCTTGGCTTCTCAAGTAGCACAGCAAGCTCCAACTTGTCCATCTGCGGCAATGCTTCTAAAAGACTGGGTAGTGACATGTTACTCTGATACTTCAATTCTCCTGTTGGGTCTTCACTTCATCAGCTCCTTCCACAATTGTGTAAAGCCTAATTCCTATAGTCAACAATCCTTTATCCAAACATTCATAGGAGCTCTGCTTTCCTGACTGGTCCTTGACCAATACAGAAAATTCTGCATAAAAGTCAAATCTGCCATAACATAAAAGGTAAAATATGTGGCATTGCTTTTGAGACTGGACAGCAAGCAGAGGTTTGAAAGGCAATTATGAGTTTGTTTGTAAAGGCTACAACAGCAATAAACACATTGTTCTCAAAGGGTAGATAAATAAGATACATGATGTAATGGTGAAAAAAAATAGCAAAACCGTCCCTTGTAATTTGGAAGATAGAGTATATACCTAGTGATCTTGTGGGTCTGCCTTAAAAGATTTCCAAGTAAAATTTTCAAAATGTCAATTGGCATCATTTTTTAAATTTTTATTATAGAGATGTGGGGTACATTTCAGGGTTAGGTAAAAAAACACTGATCATGCAGGTATCCTTGTTGTTGAGATATGCCCCTCCCTCCCCTAGCAGTTTCCCTCACCTCCAATCCCACTCTCCTCCCCTGACAGCTTCCCACTACTGCCAATCACTTTCTTACAGCAATATGATTGTTCAAGGTCCATTTATGAGTGAGAACATATAAAACTCTGTTCTTTGTTTCTGTGATAAATCACTGAGTATGATCGACTCCAAATTCATCCAAGTTGCTGCAAAATCCATATATTTGTCCTTCTTTATCCACATACAATAAAGTGCACCAAGGGAGGTAAGAACTAAAGAGATAAATTGCCAATTTACAAACTATTGTTTTTCACAACTACTTATGCAAACTGGACTGCTATGAGCAAACGTGTGTGTGTGTGTGTGTGTACACGCGCGCGTGTGCGCACATACATGCACACACATCTCAGGATTTACTTGATTGTAAAATAAAACTGCTTCACATCCCGTCTCTCTTGTCCGCAAAAGCTTCTCAGGGTAAAAATCAAACTAATTAATCAAACTTAATGAGATACTTTATTGAGACCTCAGGAAAATTTAAGTCAGTGACTAATAGATTTTCTCAGTTAACAAAAAGAGGCTTAGAAACCTCAAGGATGTTAACCAATAGCAATCTGGTTTGCATCATAAGATAAAGAGAAGTGTTTCTGGAAAAGATTTATTGATACTGCCTTTGGATGTGGACTAAATCTCAGTAAGATACATAGGAAACCTACACAAATTTTAAGAGACTTGTACTAATAAAAGTGCTGCCAAAATTAACTAAAAAATAAGAAACCATTCAGAATGAAAAGAGCTCTCTGGGGAGGAAGTAAGCTGATAACGTACTCAGTCGCATACACAGACCATTTCTTTATCAAAAAAGAAAACCTCAGAGAGCTCTATTGAAAAAGAAGAAAGTCAAGGACAAAGGAGAACAGTGGTCTAGAGACTCACGCTCAAGGATCATAACTGAAACCTAATCAAGGAACACACTTTACCACTGGAGTAGAGTGCTCCGACATGTGCCCCACTGGATTCCAGAATTTCTGTGGAATGGTTACTGCTGTTTACCCTCTAACCCTCCCTGTTTTGAATGTGAGTATCCATTCCAGTCATCCTTTCCTGATATCACTATTAGATATTGGGTGCGTGAGGAAAAGAGACCTTGTCTTTTTAGTTCATAGTCTTTGGATCAAGAGCAACCACCCCCAAGGACTAGAAAAACCTCATCTCCAACTAGACTTGCCTAATGCAGATAGTGGGAGAGTGGACTTCAAGTTGATGCCATAATGTCATGAGAAGTTGAAGGTCTTTGGAGAAAATAAGTGTATCTTGCATGTGAGAGGAATGTAAATAAGTGTGGTCAGAAGATATACTTTGGGTCGAGGGGGCATAAAACTGGCCATGAGTTCTTTAAATTCCTACTATCGAGGCAGAAAGTTTATTTCCACCCACTTTTTTTTTAATCTGTGATGGCTTTGCAACTTGCTTTGACAGTAAAGAGCAAGAGAAGTCATTTTTTTCTTCTTCTTCTTAGTGCTTCTACTCTAAGAATGCGCAGTTTCCATTCTTATCTTCTTGGAATACTTTCACTTTATGAATAAGCCCAGGCTAGCCTCCCTGAAGATGTACAGTCACATGATTAGAAAGACAATGCGGAGACAGAGTCTATGTAGTAGTCATCCCAACTACTACAGCCACCCTAGACGAGTCTCAGTTGAACCCCAAATATATAAATAAGGTCATATGGACAAGTCACTTCTTAGAAAACTCACCAATTAACTGAAACTGCATGAGTGAGCCCAGTCAAAATTACCAACCCACAGAATCACGAATAAATCAATGACTGGTTTAGGTGGGTTTTGTACAGCAATGGAAAGCTGAGGTGGCTTAAGAACACAAAACTTTACAGATGGAAATCTGGAATTGATTCTCTGGGCCTCAGGGGCTAGAATAAGGTAAATGAGTTAGTGAGATGCAAATGTTAACGCTGCATTCACTCTAGGGGTAGTGTAAGTGCCTCCTTACATTTTGTACCCTCAGCATTTGCACTCCCTTCCCTAAGCCTAGGCCCTGGTTTTCTTATCTGGCTAGATTAAAAGGCATTAATGACCAAATTGTCATTGGTAAAAGAGCACTGCTATCCACAGCATGAAGTAGAAAATAGTCCCCCAATTTATTTTCTGTAGCACTTGGAACCAAGTGCCTATGGAAAAGGTTTTGGATAACCAATTAGCTGCTGCCATAGAATATTTTTGTAAAGACAAAGAGCTGATATGTTTTTCCTAAGAGTGATGGAGAACTTAAGGGAAAAAATGTGAATGTGGGTCTTTAAATTTCCAGTTCAAAGTCTAAAATGCCAGAAAGCTTCTATGACCACACTAAAAGAAATTCCTCTCTCTTATAGTCACAGGTAGAGATTTCAGAAAAGCAAGGCAAAAAGCAAATCCTAAAGGCAGCTGAACTAAATAAAAATGTATCAGTAAGAATGTATCAAAAGCTCATAGGAGCTCTTGTATTAAAGTTAAGGCACTCAATGGGTAGAGGTGATACCCTTGTAGGAAGGATCATGCATATGAACAGATTCCAATGATGTTGAGAACCTTGAATTCCTATTCTTCTGAGGACCCTTTGACAGTAGAAGCAGCACTTTCTGTATAACACTTTTAGGAACAAAGCATAATAAAGACACTGAAAAGCTATTATATCAAGAACACGGCTGGAAATCGCGGTGCTCTGCATAGGAAAGAATACAAAAGCAAGAACATGAGATATGACTCTAAATACAAGATGAAGGGTTAGGTATAGCAAGAGGATAAAACAAAGAAGAAAATCAAGAACTAATTAATAGACATTGTTTGTATACTGATTCCATATTGCAATTCCTTTTTTGCCATTTCTTGAGAAAATTATACTTTTTCAAATCCTAAATCCTAAGATAACTAGTCAAGAAATCAGAAAAATAGGAAGGAGAAGTTTTATTCTCCTGCAAGAATTAAAGTTTAACAATCAAATGAAGATATTAAGGCTCAAAGGAATCAAGGAATCTACCGGTGTCAGATTAAAATCAAAAGCAGGAAAATGCCTATATTTGGGGGAATCAGGAGAAGAGTATATCAGACAGGAATAGTCATGATCTAACAGTCAGTTTTGCTTGTAGCCGAGGCCATTTTATAAGTTTCTATGGTTCTGTCTGCCGCTAATTGTGGGTTATTTTAATTAAAAATTATTAATAATTTTATATGCATAGTATATAAGCATTATGCAATTTCTGTGATCGATCTACCAAGAAATAACAACTTTGAAAAAAAGATAACTTCCTAAATTGGAAATTTTGACACATGTTTTTGTATGGTGTTTTTAACCTTGCTAGGGAATCTGAAAGCTATATCATTTGAATTATTCAGAATTTTTGTAGGTGTTTCCAAGTGTTTGGATATTCAGGATAGATTTTGTTTTTTTTAATAATACTAAATGTAGTATTTCTTATTTATTAATACTTTTTAGATAATAATAATAAATAAAGACTTTGAAGAATGTTGGAAGTAATCCAAGCAAAACTTAAGATTTTGAGAATAGGAATTCCAATTGCTTATTCTCAATTCTCAAAAATTAGTGTCTGTTTGAAATTTGGAAACATTAAGGAAGATAGATTTTGACCCACTAAAAATCTTTTCCGTAAGAAGGAAAGGATACTAACAAATAGCAAGTTCCTCGCCAGTAGAGGTGTTCAACCAGAGAATAATGATCAAGGAAATTTTTCTTTTTTTTTTTTTAGTTGGGGTCTCACTCTGTGGTCCAGGCTGGAGTGCAGCAGCACAACTATGACTCACCACATCCTTGACCTCCTGGGCTCAGGTGATCCTTCCACCTCACCTCCCAAGTTGCAGGAGACTACAGGCATGCACCACCACACCTGGCTAATTTTTAAAAATTTTTTGTAGAGATGAGGTCTTGCCGTGTTGCCCAGGCTGGTTTTTAACTCCTGAGCTTAAGCAATCCTCCCAACTCAACCACCCAATATATTAGGATTAAAGGCATGAACCACCATGCCAGGCCTGATCAAGGAATTTAGTCACATGATGAGTAGTTGAACAAAATGCTTCTCCAGTGATGGCACTGTGTGACTTTTGAGTGGTTTTCAGTGTAGTTAGTAGCTGTGTGACCCCGTGTGTGTTAATTAGGACTCATATCAGTTGCAAGTGACTTAATCTTAATGCCAACTGCCTTAAGCATGAAAGGCACTTATTAAAGAAAATAGGAAGGGACAAAATTTTCAGGTATATCTAGCCCTAGATGCTCAAGAGATGTCAAAGGTAGCTGGATTGCCCATCTATTTACACTGTTTTCTTTAAAACTGTCATAAGCGTCAATCATAGACTTCCAGCATTAAGGCTAAAATGGCCACAAAATTCATCATAGCAGCTTTGTATCTCCAGTTACACAAAATACTTTTCTGCCCGTTTTCCAGCCTTATTCACCTCTGTGTCCATGGAGAAGTCCCTACATTCTCAAACTTTTGGCAAGATTTGACCAATAGTAAGCTATAGCAGGGCAGAGGAAAAAGAATGAGGTCAAGTATTCATTTGGCTGGCTCTTTCCCTAAGAAATCACCTTGGACTGTCTGTATCCCATGACCAAAAGTGGCCTTATACATGAGATTTTCTGTCTTATTATCTCTAATGGTTTCTTTTCCTTATTCCTTTGCCAGAAGGTGATAGGTTCTCCACTCTTACTGTTCCTGGATTACCAAACTATCCTTTGTGAAAGGTCTCTTTGTCAATAGACCTTCTTTGAATCATCTTATTTGAATGTATCATAACTTTCTTGTTGGGATACTTATTTATAGACTACTAGACGGAGAACTTCTCTTTCCCAATAATTCTAGCAAAATTCTCAGGTTTGATGCTCATTGGCTTTTATAGTGTAGCTTTAGTCATGTGGTCACTAATAACTGTGGCCAGGAAAATGCAGTGTTTAAATTAGCCAGGCCTGGTTCATGTATCCCTACCTGCAAGTACAGTCAATCTCACAAGGGCCACATAAACTAAGAGTTTGGGAGCAATGGCTCCCCAAAGGAAAATCTGAATAGGCATGGTTTTGAAGAAAACAGTCTGATATCTATAAAACCATGTAAGTTACAAACGTTTTTAGAGCCTCAGCTCACCCATAAAATAGTAACTATACACTATTTAAATTGGGTAAAAGGACCAGGTTCTCCTTTAAATTTTGTACATCTTTAGAATCTATGACTCTAACTGTAACAATGCACACTGATAGAAACGAACAAATCTCATTTGATTTTCTTATCTGCCACAAAATATCTATATGACGTTGAACAAGTCAGCTAACTTTTCTGGGCTTCTATTACTCTATCTGTAAAATGAGGAGGTTGGACTAAATGATCTCTTGGATATATTCTATATATAAGATCTCTGTGATTCTATGATTATCTCAGAAATTCAAAGTTCTGTTAAGTTTCTAGGATTGTAAATATCACAAGCTAGTTAAAATGTAAGATTCTACTCATTCACTCCCTCCCCCCAAAAACGAAATGTGTTTAAATATATATATAAAACATAAAATCTAAGATGAAAACTAAGAACACAACTTTGGAAATGACAGAAACCACAACCTCTTTGGAAATCTAGGCAGCAAGGTGATCTCTTTGGGCATCATCATATATGATGAATCAGTTCCACTTTTCATCCCTCTATTTTTCCACTTAAGATCCAAAGGCCCAAGAGTGGTACTGTGATTGGATTAGTTTACACTGCCTTCTCATCTTCAGACTGGGAGTGGCAGAGTACCTTGTTGACATTCCCACCAGGACAGAATATTTCCCCAAAGGTAGAGAGGGTAATGAGCAGGCAAAAACTACCAGTGGCATCTACACACGCCAATGATGGCATCAGAAGCTGGATGCCATTTTTCTTTGCTCCTATTTACAACACTGTTCTGTGTATATTCCTTTTAAAGTTTTTATACATCAGTCTTACCTAAGTCATTGTCCCAGAATCTTTTTTTTTTTTTTAAGGCTTAACCTCCAAAATTCAAATGAATTTCTTAGGTCACCAAAAGATCTAGACATTGCAAATGACCATTTTAAAATGAGATTCACTTTTCAGGAACATTGTAAAACAAAGACCAATGACTCGGTTTTGTTTTCATTAGACTCTGTTATTTTTTGGCTGCAGGAAAATACTCATAAAAGGAGATATTATTTGGATATGTGAATGTAAATTCAAAAAACCCAGCAGAACAGGTGAATAATTTATAAGTGTACAAAATGAACCAAGCCCTTTTTTTAAGCCACTGTCAGTGCATAGACATACCAAAAGTCAAGCAATTACACAGTAATTATCCAATTTCTAACTTGAGGCTTCAACATCAGCACTGAAAATTGTCCCAGTTACATTTGGAAGTGTTGCGAAGTTTGAGAACAGAATTATATTACCATGAATTAGCAACTTGTTGGCATCTTTAAGAAGACTTTAAATATTTAGTGTTAAAATGGACATGTTACAAGGGTCTGCGTATGTATCAGCAACACATATCATGTGTGCATTTGTATTGTATTTATATGTCTGTGTTTGCATGAATATGGATCTCTTTGCCTCACAGTCATAAGCATTCACAAAGATCACTTTTTTTAATTTTAGGTAGAAGTTTCATTCTTTTTAAATGTGTTTAGCCTGCACAGCTTAGCTAAAGTGTTTTGTTAATAACTTTGAATGAGTTTAAAATAAAGTGAGGGGAAAAAATCTTTGTAAGAAACTACTACTGTGTAAACCCCAGCTCTGAAAGCTCCAGGCACTTAACTAGCTAGCAGGCTGGCCTAACAGGTGCACCACAGAGCCTCACACAGGCCTTGGCACACAAAGTACTCAGCAAGTGAGTTATGAATAGATGAATGAATGAATATAAAACATGGTTCACGTGAGCTTTGGGTGAGAGTTAAGATTCCTTTTCCAAGTTAGGGAGCATCGAGAGATACTTAGAAGATGCCAAAGGAGACCTAGAAAAAAGAGATTATTTCCAAGCTATGGTTGATCCCAGGCCCCTATCAGCTTAAGCCGTTTCATTGCGATGAATATCACTCCTTATTTAATGTCGACTCACACATGGCATGAGAGTAAAATGAACATGCCCAGATAGAAAATCCTACCACTGTCGGATCCCTCTACAATAGCCCGGACTCTCACCCTCACTCTAAAACTGCTTCAAAGGGTAATAAAAATAGAGAGATAAATAAGAGTGTGGGTTCCTTCCATTCTTTATCACCTCTACAAAGTGGAATCTGCTCACCTTCCTATGGAAACACACTCAGCAACAGCAGCAAGTAGGCACCTCCTAAAATCCTGCTGTGCATTGACATTGCTTGGGATGGTACATCATGATGGATAGAGTATCATTTCTTCCCTCACAGATGAGAATATGTGTTCTAATTAGGGGAAATTACAGAAGAAGCAGTCACTGAGAGCGGAACAATACATGGAAGCTTTGCAGACCAAGTCAGTCATTAGCCGGGCAATAAGAAGACAGAATGGTAGGACCATGTCAGACAGTGCAATCCATGAGAAGCACAGAATTTGTGTTAGAAACGGATGTGGACACCGGGCACTGAGTAGACCAGTATGACTGGATGCACATGGCCAGGGAAATAACTGGAAATCAAACCCGTCACTTTTTCTTTAAGCCAATTGTTCTCCATTCTGGCCACTCGTTAATATCATCAGAGAAGCTTTTTAAAAAGTAGGCTGTATTTGGGTCTCATCCCTGGAGATTTTCATTTAATTGGTCTGGGGTGAGACCCAAGCCTGTTTGGATTGTTTGTCGCTTTCTAGGCAATTCTAATGTACAAGCAGGGTTGAAAACCATCACTTAGGTCTTCAGAATTCATGAGTATGATGCAATCAGCATCAATTAAAGCAGGGGTTCCCCAACCCCAGGCCATGGACAAGTACTAACCCATGACCTGTTAGGAACTGAGCCACATAGCAGAAGATGAGTGGAGCTCCATCTTCTGTCATATCAGCAAGGCATTAGATCCTCATATGAAGCAAACTCTGTTGTGAACTGTGCTTGTGAGGGGTATAGGTTGCTTGCTCCTTATGAGAATTGAAGGCCTGATGATCCTCTCCCCCCAACCACCGCATTCCTCCCCATGTGGAAAAATTGTCTTCTATGAAAGAGGTCTCTGATGCCAAAAAAGTTAGGACTGCTGACCTCAAGGACAACTTCCAATACTTCTAAAGTGTTTGCAACCCAAGTCATTGGATGTAATGGAGATAACATTTTGCAACCTTAAAAATGTCATTCAATTCCTCACTTAGTAGTTTTCTAGTTAGAAGGCTGAGCAATGTGCTGTATGGATAGAGAGGACAGGAGACCATCTTCTCTTTGAAAATATATAGTGCCTAAAACCCATGGTCCAGAGATTCTGACTCAGTGGTCTGAGGTGAAGTTCAAGTATCTGTGTCTCCAAAGCTCTCCTGGCTGCCACTCTAGAACAAAGAGGGCCCTGAGTTTGCAAACCCCACCCCAGACCAGACCAATTAAATTAGAATTTCCTGGGGTGGGTCAGGTCTGGGTACTTTGTAAAGCTCCCCTGGGGATTACAGAGTGCAGCCAAGATTGTTTATCAGATAAAGCAGGGCTTCCAACTTTTTGAATGCCATGGAACACACAGAAAGTGATGGTTCATGATGCACACTGGGGTAATGAGAGGAAATTTAGGAGCTTGGTATATGAAAATATGGGACATGGTTTTAGAAAATACATTTTAATTATTACATAATTATGATTTTAAAACATTAGCAATGATTATAAATTTAGAATTTTTTGTATGTTTTTTAATTTTTTATTTTAAAGATGTGGGATACAATTCAGGGTTAGGTATACAAATGTTTATTATGCAGGTCCCCTTGTTGATGAGGTGTGCCCTCCTCTCCCCTGGCAGTTTCCCACTACTGCCAATCCCGCCTCTCCCCCTCCCCTCTCCCACGCTGGCGGTTTCCTGCTACTGCCAATTTATAAAACAGTTTCAAAAATACTTTCACAAATCGTGAGAAGGCTGGACCTTCTATCTGTGACTATAACTATCAGACTACCCTATGTCTGAAATAACTACATGCAATCATATCAAGATCTTTAAAAATTTCTTCAAATTCTTAATAATTACTATGAAAGGTAAATATTTTCTTTTAACAAGGAGGTGAAAAAATTCAGATGATTTTTACAATGGTTAAAAATGTGAAACAGTTGAAATCATACATAAAGATTACAGTGATTCTTTGTCAATTAAAAATAAAAAATTTTGATCAGGCTCAGTGGTTCACACCTGTAATCCCAGCATTTTGGGAGGCTGAGACAAGAGGAGCATTTGAGTCAAGGAGTTTCAAGGTTGCAGTGAGTTATCGTCACTCCACTGCACTCCAGCCTGGGCAACAGAACAAGAACCTGTCTCTTTAAAAAAAAAAAAGTTAATAAGATTATATTAGCTCTCCTTCTTTCATTGACAAAGGTAATGTTGAAATGTGTTTTGAAGATACGATGGGTATGGATGTTAATCGAACTTTCCCAAGTTTCGTATTTGTAAAAGGGAAAAGCAATAAATGGGCTTGGTTGATGAGTCATTCTGTAGCTTGCTGATGACCAAGTTAGGCCAACAGCCACAAGGGGACAAAAGGATCAGCTATAACTGAAAATAGAGACTCTGCAACAAGAAGATGCCATGCCAGGGCCCTCGGATCCATCCCCTTCCCCTCACCCACCTTCCTGGTGTTGAACATTGAGCTTCCAGTAGTCTCCTCAAATAGCTCCACAAGCATGATCAGCAGAACGTCAAAGTGCTCAGCTCCATGTTGTAACACACTTGCTCACCCACACTTTAAGTGTCTCAGTAGAACAGTAAGGATTGGTTGTCGTGCCATCACCTATTCAGGACAGGTCCAAGCATTTTATAGGTTTAGGACAAGAGGATTACTAGAGGCCCACATACCATATGACTAAATGTAAAATTCATAGTCAAACTGGTAAACCATAAAATAAGATGTATTCTATATCACTACTTTGACAAATAAACTCTCATGGCAACAAAAATCTAAATATATATGCAAAGCAATGGTTTTGTATCACTGAAAAAGAAGCAAGACATCAAAGATAACAGAATTTTATTATTATTATGACATGTCTGGCTGCTCCATTGATTGGTGGCTGTTGTTTATTGAGTACTAAAGTCCAGACATACACAATTTATAAATGGTTATACACTAATCCCACAAAAATTACCTTTTTCCTTCACTTTGGTAAAATCTTTAGTTATGCTATTATGATCAAGATTGTCACATAACTTTTGTTACTTTAAGAGTAGTGCCAAATTAGACAATCATTTCTGAGTCACTGTGCTCTTAGATAAGTCTATATAAGTTCTAGTTTAGAGAAAGTTCACTCTTCAGAGACACAAGCAACTAGAATTATCAATCTAAGTATTATAGTAATACTTACATTTGGAATTATCAGTAAATTTTAGATATAACATTCATATATTGTAATGGGTTTGCATATTATTTTTTAAAAACTTTAGAAACTGTTAATTTCATTGTGTAAATTGCCACTTATCCCATCATATTCACCATTTTTAAAACAATAACCCGCCGGGCTCAGTGGCTCAGCCTGTAATACCGCGCTTTGGGAGGCCGAGGTGAGTGAATTGCCTGAGCCCGTGGGTTCGAGCCACACCTGGGCAACTTGGTGAGACCTCACCTCTACAATAAATCAAAAAATTAGCCAGGCATGGTAGTGCACGTCTGTAGTTCCAGCTACTTGGAAGGCTGAGGCGGAAGGATCGCCGGAGCCCAGCAGGTCGAGGCTGCGGTGGCCACTCCCGGCCACTGCACTCCAGTCTGGGTGACAGAGTGAGACTGCAACTCAAAAACAAAAAGTGGTATTAAACCTATTCATGGAACTTCGGGATGTGCTTGCTGGGCAGTGTTAAGGGAGAGGACACTTTAGGGGGAGGATTCTATAATAAAAAGAAGGCCATGATAATGGAATGGGAGGTATGTGTGCCTTTCCACATATAAGTGTGTCTTTCCACATATAAGCAGAATTTCATTTCTCATTATTTAAGGGCTACAAGAGAGTGACACGAGCAAGAAGGTGGAATAGGAAACCTCAGATCCCATTCCCAGCGACATACAGACAAAAGTCTTTATGAAAACTCAGTTAGGAGTCAGTTAGGAAGTCACAGCACCCCAGGCAAACTCAAAGCCAAGAACTGCTGTATTGCATGGGGAAAAAAATCCATTTTAGCCGGGCTCGGTGGCTCAGCCTGTAATCCCACGCCTTTGGGAGGCTGAGGTAAGTGGATTGTCTGAGCCCGCGGGTTCGAGACCCACCTGGGCAGCGAGACCTCAACTCTACAATAAATCAAAAAATCAACCGGGCGTCATAACACATGCCTGTAATTCCGGCTACTCGGAAGGCTGAAGCGGAAGGATCGCCGGAGCCCAGCAGGTCGAGGCTGCAGTGGTCGGGAGCGGCCACTGCACTCCAGTCTGGGCGACCGAGTGAGACTCCGACTCAAAAAAAAAAATCCATTTTATTTCAAACATGTCAGCCCCTCTTCTGAGCCAGCAAATCTCTGGGAGGAAAAGTCCAACTCACAGCTTCTTTTGTGAGTGGTAAAGAAAACAAGGGAATGAATGTCCAAAGTTTCAGCTTTCCAGGAGGCTGCCCAAGAAACTGGTTTCTGTCTCTCCCGACTCAGAGCGCTTATGGGAACTGGCATAACTAGGATACTTGGGGGTCACAAAGAACAAAAGAGAGTCCAGAGACTAGTGGCAGGGCCAGAGAACTTGTAATACCACAGACAGAACTAGCACAGCTTGTCATGATCAGGAGTAATTCCCCAGTTTATCGCTTCCTCCGTGGGAAATAAGAGAAGGCTCATATGTGCATCCAGAATTCTGGCTTTTCAAGGGGCTTCCTGAGGGATTTGCTTTTTGTCTCATCTGGCTCAGAGTCCTAATGGGAAACCAACATACCTTGTTTGCTAGGGGTCCTGGGAACAAAAAACAGTTCAGCAACTTGTAACTTGTAATACTGCACAAAGACACCAGAGGGAGCAAGAGACTACAAGCTCTGAAAAGCAACTGACAAACATCTCTAATTGGGAAATTTACACACATAAAATTGGAGAAGACACATCCCAAGAAAAGATTTGAGAGACTCCCAGAATCTCTAGCTAGGATGATTTTAAAAGTTCTTTACCCATGTGAAGGCAGTGTGTAAGAACTGGGAGGTAGCTGTTTTTCAAATACTTGAGTCACAACACAAAGTTACAAGACACATAAAGAAATAGGGAAACATATCTCAATCAAAGGAACAAAATAAATCTCCAGTAACTGACCCTAAAGAAATAGAGGTATATGAATTACTTGACATAGAATACAAAATAACCACTCTAAAGGTGCTCAAGAAGCTCAGATAAATGATACATGAGCAAAATGAGAATATCAACAAAGAGAGAGAAATTTTTAAAAATAACTAAACAGAAATTTTGGAGCCTAAGAACACAATAACTGGACTGGAAATTTCACTGGAATAAGGGATCAACAATAGACTTGATCAAGCAGAAGAAAGAATCAACAAACTCAAAGACAAGTTGCTTCAGATTACCCATCAGAGAAGCGAAGAGAAAAAAATGAAAATGAGTGAAAAAAGCCTAAAGGACTTACAGAACATCATCAAGCAGATTAATCATACATACAGTGGTTCCAGAAGGAGGAGAAAGAGAGAGGAAAAGAGAAAGAGAAGGAGGGAGGGAAAGAGAAAGAAAGAGATTTGAAGAAATAATGGCTAAAAATTTCCCAATTCCGGGGAAGGAAATGGATATCCAGATAAAATAGTCCTAAGATCCCAATGAAGATGCACTTTTAAAAGTCCACATCTTACCAAAATCTCTAGGATGCCATGAAAGCAGTAATAAGAGGGGAATTCATATCTCTACAAACACACATGAAGAAAATGGAAAGATCACAAGTTAACAGCTTAACAAGTCACCTAAAGAAGCTGGAAAAGCAAGACCACCAAAACTCTAACTTCAGCAGAAGAATCCAGATCACCAAAGTAAAAGCTCAAATCTAGGACATAGAAGACAAAAAGATAATACAAAAAAATTAATGAAACAAAAAGCTGGTTCTTTGAAAGGATAAACAAGATTGATGGTCCCCTAGCTAGACTGACCAAAAAAAAAGAGAGAAAAAGTCCAAATAGACACAATCAGAAACACAAAAGAGGAAGTCACATCTGACCCTGAAGAAATACAAAAGATTATCAGAGACTATGATGTACACTTGTATGGAAACAAACTTGA
The DNA here is from genome assembly GCF_000164805.1 of Carlito syrichta. Classification (NCBI taxonomy): domain Eukaryota; kingdom Metazoa; phylum Chordata; class Mammalia; order Primates; family Tarsiidae; genus Carlito; species Carlito syrichta. The sequence continues at coordinate 129,908 of NW_007250791.1, read as the reverse complement.
AAACCCAAAGGAAGTCGAGGACTTTCTGACATCACACAACTTCCCTAGGTTGAAACAAGAAGAAATAGAGACCCTCAATAAACCAATAACAATCCAGAAAATTGACTATGTCATAAGAAAACTACCTAAAAAATAAGCCCTGGACCAGATGACTTTCCAGCAGAATTCTACAAAACATACAAGGAGGAAATGATACCAATCTTATTCAAAGCATTCCAGGTGATTGAAAAATATGGAACTCTCCCTAAATCATTTTATGAAACTAATATCACATTGATACCCAAGCCAGATAAAGACCCAACACAGAAAAATAACTACAGGTCAATATCTTTGATGAACATAGATGCTAAAATTCTCAACAAGATCCTAGCAAACCAGATTCAACAACACATCTCAAAAATCATCCACCATGACCAAGTAGGCATCATCCCCAGAATGTAAGGCTGGTTCAACATTCATAAGACCATAATCATAATTAAATACATCAACAGATGTAAAAACAAAAACCACATGATTATATCATTAGATGCAGAAAAAGCTTTTCAAAAAAATCCAGCACCCCTTCTTGATAAAAACCCTTGAACATCTAGGCATAGATGAAACATACCACAAAATAGTAAGAGCCATCTACAAGAAACCCAAAGCCAGCATATTGCTTAACAGACAGAAATTGGAACCATTTTCCCTGAAAACTGGAACAAGACAAGGATGCCCACTCTCACCCTCCTATTCAACATAGTTTTGGAAGTCCTAGCTAGAGCAAGCAGAGAAGAAAAGGCGATCAGGGGTATCCAAACAGGAAAAGAGGAAGTCAAGTTATCTCTCTTTGTAAACAACATGGTTCTATACCTTGAAAACCCAAGAGAATCTGTCAGAAAACCTCCTTCCACTAATAAAGAGACTTTGGCAAAGCCTCAGGGTATAAAATAAATGTGCAAAAGACAATCACTTTTCTATACACCAATAATAAACAAACAGAAACCCAAATAAAAAGCACAATCCCATTCACAATAGCCACACACAAAAAATGAAATTTCTTGTCATCTTCCTAACTAGAGACATGAAGCACCTTTATAATGAAAACTACAAAACACTGCTCAAAGAAACAAAGTTGACACAAACTGGAAAAATATTCCATTCTCATGGATTGGAAGAATCAACATTGTTAAGATGTTCATTCTACCTAAGGCAATCTACAGGTTAATGCATCAAATTACCAGCAACATTCTTCTCAGACCTAGAAAAAAAATACAGAAATTCACATGGAAACATAAATGACCAAGAATAGCCAAAACAATCCTCAGCGAAAAAAACAAAGCAGGAGGTATCACACTCCCAGACTTTAAACTTTATTATAAAGCTACAATAATCAAAACAGCCTGGTATCAGTACCAGAACAGGTATATAGACCAATGGAATAGAATTGGGATTCCAGAAGCAAAATCTCAATTTCTCAACAAACTCATCTTCAACAAAGCCCCCATCAACAACAACTGGGGAGACAAGAACCTATTCAGTAAATGGTGCTGGGAAAACTGACTGACCACATGCAGAAGATTGAAACAGGACCCCTACCTATCCCCATACACAAAAATTAACTCTAAATGGATCATAGACTTAAATGTAAAACCTCAAACTATAAGAACCTTAGAAAATGCAGAAGACAGTCTTATGGAAATTGCAACTGGCAACCAATTCCTGATCAAAACCCCAAGTGCCCATGCCATAAGAGATAAGATAGACAAGTGGGACCTCATCAAACTGACAAGATTCTGCAAAGTCAAAGAAACCATCAAGAGAGCAGGGAGACAGCCCACAGACTGGGAAAACATATTTATCAACTCCATGTCTGACAAAGGCCTAATATCTAGGATCTACAAGGAATTCAAACGTGTTGAAAAGAAAAAAACAAAGCAGCCCCATTACAAAGTTGGCAAATATATGAATAGACACTTCTCAAAAGAAGACGTATGAGCAGCCAACAGATACATGAAAAAATGTTCAGCCTCACTAGTCATCAAAGAAATGCAAATTAAAACTACACTGAGATACCACCTAACTCCAGTCAGAATGGCCAGCCTCAATAACTCAAAAAATAACAGATGCTGGAGAGGATGTGGCAAAAAGAGAATACTTCTACACTGTTGGTGGGAGTGTAAACTAGTACAGCCTCTGTGGAAAACAGTGTGGCGATTCCTAAAAGTGCTAAAAATCGACCTTCCATAGGACCCCACAATCCCCCTACTGGGAACATAACCAGAAGAACTCAAATCACTCTATAAAAAGATATCTGCACACATATATTCATTGCAGCATTGTTCACAATAGCAAGAACATGGAACCAACTGTGCTGCCCATCAAAAGAGGACTGGATTTTTAAAATGTGATACATACACACAATGAAATATTACACAGTCATAAAGAAGAACAAAATCATGAACTTGCAGCAAAGTGGATGGACTTAGAGTCTATAATACTGAGTGATCTTTCACAGAAACAAAGAACTGAGTATCACAAGTTCTCACTCATAAGTGGACCTTGAACAACTATTGGAACACTATAAGAAAAGGATTAATAGTAGCAGGAAACTGCATGGGGGCAGGGGGTGAAATTGGCAGTAGTGGGAATCTGCCTGGGGAACGGGGGGCACGCCTCATCAACAAGGGTGCATAATGAATATTTGTATACCTAACCCTGAAATGTACCCACAATTTTAAAATAAAAAATTTAAAAGTTAAAAATAAAGATCCATATATCTGCATAGGCTTGTGTAACAATGTGAGAAGTATTATGTATAATTTTATTCTCGGTAGTTTACACTTGAGTTGGGGCAATAAGACAGATACACATGTGCTAGTTTTACCTTCATATTTTAAATAAAATTATGAATCACTAAAAAAAAAAAAAAAAAGATCCAACTACAACTGGGCTCAGTGGCTCAGTCTGTCACCCCAGCACTTTGGGAGGCCAAGGCAAGTGAATTGACTGAGCCCACGGGTTTGAGACCAGATCGGGCAACTTGGTGAGACCTTGTCTCTACAATAAATTTTTTTAAAAATTAGCTGGGCATGGTAACACATGCCTGTAGTTCCAGATACTTGGAAGGCTGAGGAGGAAGGATCACTAGAGACCAGCAGGTCAATGCTGGGTGACCGTGAGTATGTCACTGCACTCCAGCCTGGGCGACAGAGTGAGACTCCACCTCAAAAAAAGAAAAAAAGATCCAACTACATGTTGCCTACAAGAGATTCACTTTAGATTTAAAGACACAAATAAGCTGAAAGTAAAAGGAAGAGGAAAAAAATATTCCATGCATATGGTAACCGAAAGAACAGGGGTGGCTATGCTTACATCAGAAAAAATAAATTTTAGATCAAAAATTGTCACAATAGCCAAAGAAGAACATGATATACTAATAAAAGGAACCAATTCATCAGGAAGATGAAACAAATATAAATATATATGCAACCAACATCAGAGCACCTAAATATATGAAGTAAACATTGACAGGACTGAAGGAGAAATACACAGCAATACAACAATAGTAGAAGATTTTAATATCCCACATTCAGTAATGGATAGGAAAGCCAACTGAAAATTAATACGGAACTATCAAACTTGAACTACACTACAGACCAAATAGACATATAAAGAACATTCTACCGAACAGCAGCAACATTCACATTCTTCTCAAGTGCACATGGAACATTCTCCAGCATAGATCACATACTAGACCACAAAACGAGTCTTAGCAAATTTGAAAAGATTGAAAGCATACCAATTTCCAACCACAATTAAATGAAACTAAAGAGCAGTAACAGAAGGAAAATTAAGAAATTCACAAATGCGTGGAAGTAAGCAACATACTTTTATACAACCAAAGGGTCAAAGCAGGAATTAAAATAAAAATGAGAAAATAACTTGAGGCAAATAAAAACAAAAGCACAATATACCAAAATGTATGCAATTCAGCAAAAGTAGTACTAAGAATTAAGCTTATAGTGATAAATGCCTATATTAAAAAAGAAGATCTCAAATAAGCAACCTAACTTTACACCTTAAAGAACTAGAAAAATAAGAATGAACTCAGTCCAAAGTTAGTAAAAATGAAGAAATAATAGAACAGAAATAAATAAACTAGAGAATAAAAAACAAACAAAAAAAGGTAATGAGAGAGTTGGCTTTTTAAAGAGAACCACAAAAATGGATGGCCTTTAGCTAGACCGAGGAAAAAAAGAGGAATCTTAAGTAAATCAACCAGAAATGAAAGAGGAGATATTGCAACTGATGCCACACAAGTGAAAACAATTATTGACTATGACCAACTATATGCCAACAAATTAGATAAGGTAAAAAATATATTCCTAGAAACATATAATCTGCCCAGTCTAAATCATGAAGAAATTTAAAATCAGAACAAATCTATAACTAGCAAAGGGACTGAATCAGTAATCAAAAATCTCAAACAAAGAAAAGTCCAGGACCGGAAGGATTCACTGAATAATTCTACCAAACACACAGAGAAGAATTGATGCCAATCTTTCTCAAATTATTCCAAAAAATGAAGAGAAGGAAACACTTTCAAACTCATTTTATGAGGTAGCATTACCCTGATACCAAATATAGATAAAGACAACTACAAGAAGATAAAACTACAGGCCATTATCCCTAATGAATATAGGTGCAAAAATCTTCAACAAAATACTAGCAAACACAATTGAACAGCACATTAAAAGTATCATAGAGCATGACCAAGTGGAGTTTCTTCCTGGAATGCAAAGACAGTTCAACATATGATATCAATCAAAGTAATATATCACGTTAACATAACAAAAGATTAAAATCACATGATCATCTCAATAGATGCAGAAAATATCTACTTTTGACAAAATTCAACTTTCACTCATGACAAAACACTCAAGAAACTAGAAATAGAAAGAACTTACCTCAACATATTTAAGGTCATTTGTTACAGGCCTATGCAGTCTTTAATATGATGCTGCCATGCAGCTAGCATCATATCAAAAAATGAAAAACTAAAAAAATTTTCTTTAAGGTCAGGAACAAGACAAAGATGCCCACTTTCACCAATCCTATTCAATATAGTACTATAAGTTCTAGTCACAGCAATTAAGAGAGAAAAGAATAAAACATCCAAACCAGAAAAAAATGAAGATTGTCACTCTTCACAGATAACAAGATTTCATATAGAAAAAATTATAAATATTTCACAAAAAAATACTGTTATAACTAAAAACAAATTCAGTAAAGTTCCAGGATGCAAAACTAACATACAAAAACCCGCTGCATTTTCATAAGCAAAAGGAATTTAAAAAGAATAAAATATTTAAGAATAAACTTAACTAAAGCAATAAAAGACATATACTGAAAATTAAAAATCATTGATAAAAGAGATGAAAGAAAACATAAATTGAAAAACATACCATGTTCTTAGATGGGAAGGCTTTGTATTGTTAAAATGTCTATAACTACTCAAAGAGATCTGCAGGTTCAAGGACACTCCTATCAAAATCTCAATGGCATTTTTTTCAGAAATAGTAAAAATAATCCTAAAATTCATAGTGAACCACAAAGAACCCTAAATAGCAAAAACAATCTTAAGAAAGAACAAATCCAGAGGTCTCATAATTTTTGACTTCAAAACATATTACAAAACTACATTAATCAAAGCAGTATGGTAATGGCAGAAGGATAGAGATATGACCAACAAAACAGAATAAACAGCCCAGAAATAAACCCACATCTATATGTTCAAATTATTTTTTACAAAGGTAGCAAGACTACACAAGGAGGTAAAAATCATTTCTTCAACTAATGGTGCTTTTTTAAAAACTGGATATATACATGCAAAAAAATGAAATTGGATTCTTATCTTCCACTATACACAAAAATGAACTCAAAATGACTTAAAGACCTAAATGTAAGACCTGAAACTATGAAATTTCCAGAAGAAAACATAGGGAGAAAATTCATAACATTGATCTTGGCAATGATCTTCGGGTATGACACCAAAAGCAGAGGCAACAAAAGCAGAAATAGAAACGTAGGACTACATGAAACTAAAAAGTGTCTCCACCGGAAAGAAAAAAATCAAGAGTGAGAAGGCAGCCTACTGAATGGGAGAAAATATGAAAAACTGTATACCTGACGAGGGATATATTCCAAATAAATAAGGAGCTTCTGCAATTCAATAACAAAAAAACAAATAACCCAATTAAATGAGCAAAGTACTTGAATAGATATTTCTCCAAAGATGACAAAAAAATAGCCAGCAGGTATATGAGAAGATGTTCAACATCACTAGGTGTCAGGAAATGCAAATCAAAACCACAATGAAGTGTCACCTCACAACTGTTAAGATGGCCATTAAAAAAAAAAAAAAACAGAAACAAACAAGTACTTTCAAGGACGTTGAAAAATTTGTAGTAGCTGCTGTAAAAAAGCAGTATGGGGGTACCTCAAAAAGACTAAATATCGAACTACTACATCATCCGGCAACCCACTTCTGGGTATCTATGCAAGATCATTGAAATCAAGATCTCAAAGAGATAGTTGCACTCTCATGTTTATTGCATAATTAGTTACATTACTCAAGAGGTGGAAACAACACAAATGCCCATCCATGAGGGAATAAAGAACATGTCGTGTAAACATACAATGGAATATTATTCAGTCTTAAAAAACGATGAGTTTTGAGAACATTGTGTTAGGTGAAATAAGCCAGAAAGACAAATGCTGCATGATCCCACTTATATGAGCTATCTAAAGGTCAGACTCTCAGACACAGACAGCAAAATGGTATTTTCCAGTGAATGGAGGTAGGAAAAATGAGCAGTTGCTAATCAATGAGTATAGAGTTTCAGTCACACAAGATGAAAGTTCTAGAGATTTGCTATACAATAATTTGTGTAGAGTTTAAAATACTGTACTGTACACTTAAAATAATTAATAAGGTATGCTCCTTGCTACAATAAAAAATAAGTAAACCTTTTTTAAGGGAAAGTTATGAGTAGCAACTACAATCAAAAAGCAGTCAGTGATCTAGACAAATCCAGATCAACCAGTCCTGTGGTTTTTACAACTTTAATGAACAGTGGAATTGTCTTCCAGTTGAATGTTCCCAGTAAACCCAATTTTAAAAACCGTAAAAGCAGAACCGTGAGTGTTGAGTTGGGTTGGCTGGGAGGGGTTCAGATTTCAGAAAGCCCACACTCTGCTGCAGCCTTTCTCTCTACACAGCCCAATCCCCGGGAACCCCTGAATCCAAGCTCCCCATTTTACAGATAAAGACACTGAAGACCTGAGTGGAAAATGGACTCACCTTGGAGCATACGGTGAGTCAATGACACGGCCCAGGCTGGGATCTCAGCTTGGAGTTCTTTGCATTTTCATTAAACTTCTTGTGTCCTAAGCTGGGACATTCTCAGCAAACCATAAAAGGCAACAGAGACCAAGAACTATGGAGGGAGAGGGAATTTTTAAGACTAATCACCAGTCAACGCCGATTTCCAGTTTTAACAGGTTTTTAATGTCTAATTTGTTTCCATTATAGAAATACTACCCATTTATTAAAGGAACATCTGAAATTGCACAGAAGCAAAAAAAGGAGAAAAATGTATAATCCAAACAATTATGTACACAACCATTAACACTTGAAAGTGTTTTCTTTCCGTCTTTTAATGAATAGATTGTCGGGTTTTCACTGAGCTGTGCTCATTCTATATGTTCAATTTTGTCTCCTGCTTTTTTCACAGGATTATAGCATAAGCATTTTCCATTTGTAAACATTTCCTTTCATGGCTACGTAATGTGCTCTAAAGTAGTCATGCCATGAAGAACATTTTTGCCTAAATTTGTTCACCACTTCAAATAACGCTAAAATGAACATATACCTGTGTATATAATGGTTCAACCATGCTTATTGTAGTATACCAGAGATGGAATTAGGGAGTTCAAGAATTTGAAGATTTTTAAGTCCTTTGGTAAAGAGTGTCAAATCCCTTATATATTTTATCTATGTAAAGTTACGTAAACTTTGTTTTAAAATTCTGGAAATAGAAATATACACTAAAATAATATTTACCATTATTCCCTCAACCAAGAGGCAGGCATCTACTGAATATCCTGGTCTATTTCTTACTCACCTTTCTGAAAATACGTACACATATACATGTAACTACCCAACTGAGACTATTACATATTGGTGTGCAATTGTTTGGTGTTTCGTTGAATAGTTTGTGAGCATATCACCGTGTCAACAAACAATACTTGAATGCCAAACGAATATTGTTTATTAATCAAACATATTCCCCCAGTCACAAGCCAAACACAATCTCATTTGTCCACTCTCAGCACAGCCACTCCCTTATCCCCATACCCAGGTGATAGAGAGATTCCATTTGGAACCACCCCTAATAGGACAACTCTCAAGTAGTAATCGTGGTTTTGGATCTCATGGACTGTCTCTGAGAAATTGAGTCAGGAGTGGATACAGACATCTGCAACAGTATCCTGCTGGTGTGACACTTCTGCAGTCCTGCTTGACCCAGAGTGATACGCCAACATGCCAGCCACTAGGAACAGCTGTGGGCCCTGAAACTTGAGTCTCTAGTCCTCATCCGATGTGCCCAAGAGCACAATGGTTAAGACAGAAACTTGGACATCAGATTCTCCCAGGTTCAAGTCGTGAACTCAGGCCTCCGACTGGCTGTGGGATTTAGGATTAACTCATGCAACCGCTCTAAGCCTCAGTCTCCTCATCCATAAAGGTGAGTGATAGTAGCTACCTCATAGGTCTGAAGTGCTGCTCAGATGAGACAACGCACGCGTAAAGTACTCAGCACTGTCATATCAGGCACCCATTCAATTTTAACTATAAAATTATTTTGAAGGGTTCTAGCAATAGTTTTCTACTTTCACTTCCAAAAATATGACTTTCTCTTTCCTCATTGATCTATTAACAGAATACTTTTTAAATGGATAATTCCCAAAGAAGTCATTACGGCAATGAATACAGCAGTTCAGAACGGTATCATATTTATCTCAGCACAAATGTTATTAGTAGCTCAAAGTGGTTGAAAATGTCTTTACCCACTTTTGATAATTAAGTATATTTTAGCACTTACTTTTCCCAGGAACTTCATATGAAAACATTTTCCTCAATCTTCACAAGGCTGTTAATCATTATTATTACCGTTTTGCAAATGAGCAAACTGATACCGACTTTAAGGAATTTGCTAAAGGTCACACTACTACCAACTGGAGAGTCAGGATTTGAATCCAGGTCTCCTGGAAGCCACCTCAAGCCCCACCCACTAGGCCAGGGGCAGCAAATATTTTTCCGTAAAGAACTAAATAGTAAATATTTTAGGCTTTTCATGCCACACGGTCTCCATCATAAATCCTCTACTCGTCACTGTGGCATAAAAGTAACTATAAACAATCTGCAAATGAATGAGCATTACTACATCCAACAACCATTATTCTAGGCACTGAAATTTGAATATTATACCAATTTTAGTTCATTAAAAAAAAGTTGGTGGTCTATAGATTCACCTACAGGGAGAATACAGTGATCAAGAAATGGGAAGATCTTCCTCCCCACATTAGACAATTTTCAGGGGCGTGACCCTACCAGACTCTCCATCCGGTCTCTTCTGTGTTGCTCCTTGGCCCACAGCAGTCCTGTTACACCTCTCGCCTCACCCCAAACATCTGCCTTTGTTTGTCCTACTCCTCGTCATCCTTCAAACCAAAGTAACTTCACTGTTACTTCTTGCAGGAAATGCCACCCACCCACCCCAACCACCACCTCTACACTAAGGTGGGTGCCCCTTTTATCTGTTCCCCCTTAACACCCTATATGTTCCCGTCATAGCGTCTGTCACAAAGAATTGGGACAACCTGTCCATTCGGGGTAAGTTCTTCTTCTACCCTGACCACTCCTCCTCCCACAAGTCCACCAAAGTGGAAGGAAGATTGCCAAACGTGGATGTGGAAATTCTTTTTCTGCTTCTCACAAGGGGCAGTCCGTGATCCCCTGTAAAAGTGGTGTCCATTGTGTTGGGACCATGAAGAACAGGGCAGAAACTAGTCTCTTAGTTTTATCCACGAAGGACCAGGGAAGAGATATCAACTAGAGATTCTGGATTCCCAAGTCATCTATATCATGTTCACTGCCGGTGAAATATAAGGATATCAATGGCCCAAAATTGAGATGGTTTCTTTTTAAAATGTTATAGCAAATAAAAGAATCCAACTGAGGACACAAAAGAAAAAGAAATTAAAGAGCCAGGAGTGGGAGGGGGAAGGAGGTAGTGGGTACTCTAAAAGCCTTCTTTCAGTCTCATCAAACAGATTTGTTCTTTTTAAGAGATTATGGGAACTTGGGTTTGTTCTCCAAAGTGTTCCTTTGAAGCAAAGAATTTAATCACCACACATGATCAATGCTTCAGACTTTGGGGTTTCTTTATTTTTTTTTTCCCTTGACTATGGGAGAGCTTTATTGAGATAAAGACATCTGGAATAAGAAACGCATATTTTTCACTCCACTGCTGCCTTTTGTGTCCTCTCTTCCCCCAAATCCTCTTCTCCACAGGTACAATGCCCCAGAGAGATGCCAACACATACTTCTACCAAGAGACTCTTTGGAGGTTCAAGCAGAACACTGGCAGCATGTTTTTAGAGTCACACTCCAAATATCTCTTTCATTCATTCACAGAGCTTTTGTATCTGCCAAGAAAGGTGACTTTCACTGGGCAACTGTAGAAGAAGCCAAGAAACGTCCAACGTTGTCATTGCTGTATCTTCATTTCCCAACCCCCGGTTGTTTCTGAAGGAGAAGGGATAACTCCTGGATCTACCAGGGAGATTCTGTTCAACTACGGCATGAAGCTTACTCCCTGCCATTTTGGGAATGAGTGGAGCTGTGAACCACACGCACCAAACTCAACTTTTTCACTAATTTTAAGTAAGGAACTTGACTTTTCTGGATACATATGGATTCTATGACACATCATCCCGATGCCCTCCCAGCTATCAGGAACACTAGCAGTTGACAACTGTCAGCTGAAAACCCCTTTGCATCTTGTCTCTGCTAGAAAAGAATTGTCTAACCCAAAGCCTCCTCCTTTTCCCTGAGACAGGTCTCATTCAATGGCTGGTCAGACTTTGTAGGAGTACAACGTCCTGGCCCCTTGCTCCAGTTTAGGACAGTTCTGCAATGTCATCCCAGTGTCCAGGTTTCCTGTGGGATTATCTACATCTTCATTGGGATTGCATTGATTTTTAAGTCTTCCCTCTGCCCAATTCTCCTTCCCTTACCTCTCCCAGGTGTTGATACTGACAGTCACCCCAAAAAAGTTCTTGCCCACAAATCCCCGCAATTCTCACATAAGGCACAAAGTTTGCTTTCAGATGACCTACCGAAGATGCTGATCCTTGGTTTTCCCATCTATGCGATAAGAGAAGTCTGCAGTACGAGAAGTCTGCTAGATGACCTCCATTTCTGTTCTGTAAATATGAGTAAAGCACAGCGATCCAACTGTCAGGTGGGTAATGCTATCGGCAGAAACAGAGGCTGGTACACGTCTGAATGCAACTGAGTTACCAAATTCAGGACGCATCTCTTCAAACATCTCTTCTGAGGCCATCGGTGTAGTGGCTAACAGAGGCATAGAAAATCAGGATCTCTAGGTGGGAAGCCTGCCTCTGCCACTAACTTGCTCAGGGACACCAGGTAATCCTGTCTACTGGGTCTCATTTTCTCCATTCACAAAATGAGAAGTTTTATCACATTTTTCTCCTCTCTTCATTTTTTTTTTTTTTTTTTTTTT